>NC_134396.1:60861056-61012571 GCF_035582795.1 Mycteria americana
ATCAGACACCTCGTTTGGCTTGTAAGATAAAGCAAGCAGTCATCACAGTATCAGTGCAGCTCCAGTGATGCAAAAGTAGTCTTTACAACTTATACAGCAAGTTAAACCTTCAGAATCTTAACCACCGAGGGATAGCAGTTTACTAGCTCAAGGTTCACGTTTTCAGAGATATCTGTTGTTCTTTTTCAGTTTGTTAGATCATGTTAATCTTGATACAAAAAGCGCTGCAGTACTTGAGAGCTCAAAGGAGTGTTATATTCAAATTCCAACAAAATTCCAAAAATCTCAAGTAAACTGAATCCCTGAAAGTTCTGGAAAAAATGCATCAAAATTACACAGGCATCTATCTGTAGCAGCACTTAAGCTAAGACTGTGCTGGGCTTAGCAAGAGGGGCAAGGACTCCTTTCTAAGCTTCAATGTTGGAACTTAAACCTAGTAGAAGAACTCTTCAGAACATTGCTGTCTTCTATGGGTTTATTTCAAGAAATTAAATTCTTGATTTTCATAAATCCATTTGCTAAAAGGATGATGTTTAAAGAAAAGAGGAATCAAAACAATATAACTGGAGGAAAAATACATTCAGGATATTTATTTCTTCTGAAATTGTACTTGTATAAAATAAGAAGTAGGTTCAATAAATTCCATTTCTGTCAAAACAACAGGTGTTCAGTAGTCAATGATCAACATCTCAAGTTCATTCACTCATAGCAGTGTGAACCTTACACAGTTCTGAAAGAGTGGAAACAAATTTTCTAAATGTGATCCTGAGAGATCTAAATTCTTAAGATATTCATCCCAAGAAAGAAGCCAAGGGCTAAGCATACATAATAGAGGGCCCTGAATATTATTATGAAGAGTTAAACAAACATTTCAGAATCATAGGTTAAATCTGTTGTCCAATGATTGGACATGGTTTTATCAAATATCTTTCCATATGATGATAAAATATTAATCCTTCTGTATATCTACACTGTGGTGTCTTACAAGCCGCCTACATGACACTGCTGTTAGGACTAAAACCTGTGATCCCATTTCTGGGGGGTAATGGGGAAACTTTGCTAAATTTTTTTGTTTTCCCCTGAAAAGTAAAGGAATCTGAGAGTGAGCTTGTGTGCTGAAGAGTATATCAGACAATCATGGGAATAAAAGGAAAGAAACAGAAGTGAAAGAACACTCTAAAATCCATTTCCACCTACATTGCTATACATCCTGAGCCAGTCTTATTGTCAGCCTTATTGGCTGCAAAAGGATGATTTTGGGGAACCTACTCCTAAAGCCCACGTGTGAGCAATACCTAGGTTTTGCAGCTGTACTTGCTGTATCTAACACACAGAAAAATGCATCAACAAAAAAGAGAGTAGAGACACCTGTACCTTAGTTAAAGGTCATACAAAAGAAAGCAAACTAATTTTAATTTGAAAAATGTGTTCTGTAATAAATGTAGCATACCTACACCTCATTGCTGCCACTAATTTTATACAGAGTGTTGTGAATCCTCCTGTGTAAAATGGCTAATCAGAGTGGGAAGGCATAGGAAACGGACACAAAATGTTACGTTTGCTGCTATCCCCAGTTTATTATTTTTGGATATATAATTCTGTATATTTTTAACATGTTGTTTCTCAACTTTCTGTATAGGGTGACGTAATATGGGTAAAACCCAGTAGTTTTCGCTTTCTGCAAGGTCACCACACATACGGATTCTGTAGAGTGGTGCCATCAGCAGGACTGCAGAACATGATAATTTCTCCAAATTAGTTGTCATCTGTAACGCTTAGAGGAGATCCAAAGTGGACTGCTGAATACATGCAGACAATTGTCCAGGGACTGAAAATGTGAAAGTAGATGATTTTGTATGTCCCATCTGCACTGGAAAACAGGTGAAGGAACTTTGTGTGGGGCTAAACCCCATGCTTCAGACTGGAACCCCATGCTTCCCCCAACCAAACGTATATGTTTTTTATCTGGAGTGCGCCTCTTGCCTTTAAATGACCAAAGAGTTAAATGACCAGCGTTAAAAAAAAAAAAAAAAACAAAAACAAAAACACTAAAGAAACAAGAAAAAAAGAGTGCCAAACACTTCATATTTGATCATGTTGTTACTATTGCAACAAAATTAATTTCAAGACTATTATAAAGCTACGAAGATAATTATTTGAAATACACAACAATCTCATATGTGCAAGTGAAGACAGGGTCATATATCACCCTTCATGCTTGAAAAGAAGGATCTGCAGAGTTGGCAATGAAAGATATGAAAGGACTGAGAACATGTTATTTGGTCATGATTTCCAAATTACTCAGTGTTCAGCTCAGTTAAAGGTTTTAGGCAGTGAGCATAATTCAGATTTGAAGAAAGATCTGGACCAAAATCCTAAGCTGTCCCTCACTACTGTATTATCTGTGATTTATAACCCAAGCCATACTATCTTGAAATAAGGCAATTCCTGTCAGTGCAAATTATTTTCATCAGCAATTCTCTGTCACAAAATCGTAAGAAAGTTAGTTCTGTTATAGGGAAGAATCTCTCATTGTTTAAGCTTTTTACAGTATTACAAGTTATTTTATTGTGTATGTTGCTGTCTTACTAAGCTGGGAGAAAAGTGTTTGGTTCAACCTGTTAAATCTAAGAACTGGTCATTTCAGTCAAATGCCTGTTTTGAGTGTCTACTCTGTTAAGGATAAGAAAGCTCAAAAAGCATATCAGCTAACCTTGCATAAGCATATTATATCTATTATCTATAGCTTTAAAAATAAGGAAAAATACTTACTTTAAAAATAAGGAAAAATACTTACTTTTTTTGTGTGAGCTACAATCTTACATATAAGCGAGTCCCTGTCTGCCTCAGAAGCACCTGCTGATTTGTTTCAATACAGATGGAGAGAACTAGAGTAAGATGCCAATTTCTTTCTTTAAAGGTCTTCTGTTTTTCTGACTTTAGTTCCTTTCTGTCAAAAAAAGTTATGAAAGTAAAAAATGAAGTTTTAACCTTTTTGTGATGCTACATAGGCTTTTTTTACTACCTGACAAGACTCAGTGATCTCCTGGTGAGCACAGGCAACTTCACAGCAATTAGAAAGATGTCTCCCTCATCACAATCATTAAAGAACATGCAAAGCGGTATATTAAGTTGCACTGATTTAGCTTCTTTTGTTGCTCAAATTTTCTTCTGAGATTGACTTTGAAAATGAAATTTACATAACTTTTAAACAATGCATATTTATGTAGTAGCATATATATTATACATCACATCAGAACTTCATGGATCTGACACAAAAGTGGAGCAATATTATAAAAAAGAGCCTTGTACATCAGAAGCCTAACTCTTACAAATTCTTTTGAATTCTTGAGGTGATTCTTGGCTGTTCTTCTTCCCATGCATTTCCCTGACACAGCATTGACTGTGTCAGTCACAGACAATATTTGAAGGAAGCCTGAAATAAAATTGCATTGAGAAATAGTCTACCTTCTATCACTGGCAAAGTTAAAACAAGCCATATAGATCAACTGGACTCTTTAGGAGGTATAAATATAATTCTTTAATGATGTAGGGAACTATTAAAAATTTTAAAACCCAAGCAAGGTTGAAATAGTTAAGATTAAGACTTTTACATAATGCCAGCAAATAGAACATTTCAAGTTTGCTATATTACACAGAAACAATGTAGTATTACTGAGACCTCAAGAGAGAGAGGAATTTCCATATGACTTGTACTATGTGAAATGAATGATCATTTTGCTCATGTTGCAGATAAATGATAAAGTGAATTAACTCATTTGGCCACATAAAGAAACACTAGAAACACATAAAGTCATAGCTCTTCACTCCTCCTACAGCCTTACATTCATTTCCCTAGCAGACACATTCAGAGCGATAAAGAATATTACATTTCCCAACTAAGAAGATGATAAATGACTACTTGCAAAGTATAGATAGAACAGCACTACAGAAAGTAAAGTTTAATAGATAACCAACATATTCCATGATTAAATTTCATATTACAGGGGTGGTCAAGCTTTCTCAGGTCAAGAAAATAAAGCATACAATGTTAAAGAGCCACAGACAAAATACCTAGCTATAGCATCTCTCACGCCATTCTTCATTTCTTCTCCTGCTTCTCACCAGCCCCATAATAGCCCCTGAGCTGCCAGAACATACCACAAGCACACCATATACTCACCACACACACTAGCCCTTGGCTTCAGCTCAATTCAGAAGACATAGTTTAAAAATATAGTAAGAAAAAGGGAGAAAGTAAATAAACAAACCTAGAGCTGCATGTCACTGTTGGCCAGCCCTCTTACAGAATAAACTCATGGAGTGAGAAATCAGAAGCTATTTACAGAGGAAAAAGAAAAACCTCTATGTGAGAAAGACAGTCTAAAATCTCCAGTACAAATACCAGAAGAATTGTGACTAATCTATGTAACAGGGAAGCTGGAAACCTTTGTTCCATGTACTGACTCAAAACTATATTAAGAGATCAGTGTTTTGCTAGGTGTCTACCATTTGAGCAATTTCTAGTTAGCATCCATCCTCCTCATAGTTTTTTGCCTTGCTTGTCTGCCATTTGAGGTTTAAATTGGCCTCTATGCATTCCTGTATCAACAAGAAGTGTCTTACCATGTTTATTCCTTTTTGTATATTTATAACTGGTTTTGTATTACCTAAACTTCATACATATGCACACTGAATGCAAAAGAGTGAGAGAGAGATATATAATGGATGCAGAAGTAGGAATTGAACATGTAAACCTAGGTGACCACCTTAAGTTAAAATACATTCCATCAAAAAAGAAAACTTTCTACTATAAAGTGGAAAGCAGTTTCACAAGTGAATCAACATTTCTAGGAGACCTGTACATATATATGGACGTATAATCCCAGGTAATTGATCTGATGACGATTTTCATCTCATCTATAATCTGTGCTAAGTAACATGCTACTTAGGTTCCAATTGCTGCCTACAAACTGCACCTGCTTAGCAACAATAAAATATTGAATAGTTCCAAAATATTACCAGTAACAGAAAAGGCCTTGGATAGGTGTATCAGTTGAAGGGCTGAACAAGCTGATGATACATTGCAGTGGATATGTTGCATTTATTTCCCATCCCAAATACAAATAATATATTTTTTGGACTTTGATTAACATGTCTTTGGGCTTTCATTAGGTCTAACTAAAGAGCCTGACCAAACTTTTAGGGATTTACAAAAGAAAAAGAAAGAAAGAAAGAGGAAAGGAACAAAGAAAGAAAGAGGAAAGGAAGAAAGAAAGAAAGAAAGAGTAATAAATAAATAAAAAAATAAAAAGGGAGGAAGGAAGGAAGGAAGAAAGAAAGAACAAAAGAAAAAGGAAGGAAGGAACGAAAGAAAGAAGGAAGGAAGGAAAGAATACAAAGAAAAAAGGAAAAAAAAAGAAAAAGGGAAAAAAGAAAAAGAAAAGACTGCACAACACTGACAAAGTTCTGTAATGTAATGAAGCAGGGAAAATATTACATGAACAAATGGTCCCCTCTTTCATCAGTATTTCCCTTAACATTCCTTTTGTGAGCTTAGAGTAAATTTAAATCAAGTATTCACATAGTATCTTTAATTTCACCAGGAGTATTGACATGGCAGGTTTGTAAAAAACAGTCTGCCCTACACCTGGAAATGCTTAAGAAGAAGACAGGACACAAAAAGCCCAATTCTGTCTTGTTATGTGAGTACTGCTTAGATAGAGCAGGAGGATACACACATGTAAAGCTAAAGTAATGAGTGGATAACGAGGCTAGAGCATTTATGTTTTTAAAGGCAAAAAAAGCAGCTGACATGCTTTGTTTCTACGTGTAACAAAATCCTTTTTTGTGGTGCATAAATTTAAATTACTCACTACCTGCCCCTGCATATTGTCAGAGAAGTACATGTGTCAATCTTGCGGCAACATAATACTTTGCAAAGAAGTGGGAGTTGTCACCAACCAACCGCCACCTTAAATCCCTTGAAATCAACCAAAATTACTACCAAAGAATCTGCAAAACAATGATATAATTCTATTTTAGTAAACAACATTATTTTTGCTTCTTCTTAAGAAACAATAAAGGAAATGTTTGGGTCTGATGAAATATTAATTTACAGATTTTCCAGATGCTGCAGCAATTACAGCTATAGGAAGCTAATACTTCTTATAGCTACCTGTGAAATCCTATGAGGACATCCTCCACATGTTCAGGATGTGTAAGATCTTTAAAAAATAAGCAATTAACTTTTTAAAATCCACTCAAGGAATAGCATCCTAAACTGTTGCCTTTTGAAAAGAGTCAAAGTCCTTCTCTTCTGCAGATACTTATCATGATTATGTCCAGACCACCAATCACTAAAACTGATGTAATGGCAAAAAGGCATAATATAGCTTGTATGAAAAAAGTGACTTTGCAAAGCACTATGCAATGCTTATCCAGTGAGCAGTTATCAGTGATACTATTGCACCACGTTCTTGTTCAATTGCACTGGAATACGCACACTTGCAATAGGATTCACAGCCTAAGTAGGACTGCAATGCACAATGACACTGAAAACAGGAAAAGTTCTGTTCTTCCGCGACCTTACTGCATGCTCTGCCTTTTCGTTTTCTTCCTGGAGTCAAGACTCAAGCAATGAAAATGCAGCATGTTTTCTCTGGTCTATTTTTTTTGTTTTCTCTTTAAAGAAAATAATTTTCTATGCTGACATACTGTTGGGATCACTTATTATGAAAAGGAACTTGCAAACTAAATGTCACCCACAATAAATGTGATAGGAGAAGATGATAAACAGGTGGGCAGGAGTGAAAGAATTTCTGATATTAACAAAGCAGATGAACATGTGATTATATAACTCTATTCTTTTGTTTGTTAAGAAAAATGTTAGCAATTCCAGATTATAGCCCCAATTCCTCACCGTTTTAATCTAATTGTATGATGGTCTTTGCCTTGTTTCTTTTAAAGACTAAGGCTAAAATATTGATGTTGTTAATAAGACATTAAACTTTGCTGTGATGTGATCTAAGCTCTCCATTGGTTTGCATTGCTCTGGTGGTTCACATTCATAACTTCAGCATGAAATATTGCCTTTTAATGGAAGGAAACCTTTGTAACCTACATTTGTGAGAGGGATAATGCTGTCAGAATGAAAGTTTTACCCAGCCATCCATAAGAATTAATAGTCTATTCATTAAAAAAATGGACAAGTCAAGAAGCTTAAAGAGCCATGCTCATTTCATACTAACCATTTTTCTGCAACTATGGTATTTCTCTTAAATTTTTGTTGACTTAAAAATATGTTTCTTCATACAAAGACTACTCAAACTATATTTACAAGCAGGTTCTATTTCTGGTCATTTTGGAAGCAGAAATCACTCATTTCAAAGAGCATTGATCTTTTACAAGATTCTCACAAGACTTACTAGCAAAAAACGCTTTATATGTCTTTTGTCTTAGCATGACTCATGATTGCCAGTTAATCTGGATAATCTTTTACTGGACATCATTAGACATACACATAAAATCCATTAGTTCTGTTGGTGTGTTTTGAGAATTAATATACTGTTATATTTATATCTGTCACCTTACAAACATCTCAAGCTGCATCTGTTTCTTGAGTGATTCGGAGCACTGCTAATAGGTGACAATTTTTGTTTCCTAAACACTGTTACACACCCACTCCCTAAAGAACCTGACTCCCTCTTGCAGTGGAGAGTTTAGTGACAATTGCAATATTTCATGTTGCAGCAGCACCAATTGATCCTGTGCTCACCTACCAGCCAGAGCAGAAGGAAGCTTTCTGAAGATTGGCCAAAAGCAGCATTATCATTTGGGCCTTCTCTAGTCCTCTGTTTTGAAGGAGCCAGGCAACCCTGAAATCTGTAAGGTGCATTTTTAATTTTCAGTGTAGAACAGTGTCCTAAAACGTTAGCTCTAACCTTTAAGATCAAAAGCTTTTATTGTTTTCTGTCAGTGATAGACCTAGTCAATGTAATTAATGTGGTTGACACTTCGACTCTCCAAAATGTAAAATAGCAAGGCTTTACCAAAAATACTAGGTGGTAGCCGCAGCTAGAGCAGTACATTACAATTTATCTTTGAAGTCGATTACATCATGCCAATAATTCTTCCTCACCTTTTACTGCAAGTCTACTGGAGAATTCACTTCATGTAAAGATTCATTTAAAAATTTCCAAATGGCTAGTATCCCAGAAGCTTAAAAATTAAGGGACTGCCAATAGATTTTCAGGATTCAAATAACAGCCTGAGCTGCTGGACCTCAAAACTGCATATCCTATTAATGTGGTGCAACTACAAAAGGTAGAATGAGGCATACAGTAAGCTGGAGAATTCAAATAACTTTGGGAACCAATATGATTCAGGAGATTATTAGAAGTGTGATATGAGCTCTTAAAAATGCTTTTGGTAGGAAATATTAAAAAGGAAAATCCAGTGAACCCCTCTACTGGCTCTTTTTTTCTCTGCTGTGAGTGTCCAACATAACACTCACAAAAATCAGAGAGAGAGATAGTAGCATGGCTTCTAAGGCAAGTACCCAGTAGGTGTTTGAGGACAGTAAGTCACTGACCCCACTCCTTCTCTTCCCAGAAGACATTTTAGACAGAAATTTGGGGATCCAGGACAGGATGGAGGATAAGCTCTTCTCCAGCCTTTTAAAACAATGCTGTGAATTCATTAAGGTTAAGCTAGGTCAAATATTATACCAAAATATTCTATGGCTAAATGTTTTACCATGCAGGACTGATCTAAGGACAAAGTAGACAGTTACAGCCTACATCACTAGATAGCGGAACATGCTCACCTGAGAACAAAAGTACCTTTATCTTCCCTTCACTCCTGTGGCAAAGCTATGTGTGATATATGTCAAGAATTCAACAGTGTAAGTAGGGGGAGGAAATAGTTTCTGATCATGCTTTTTCCCCAGTGATGAAAATTAAACCCTTTTAGTTTCAGAACAGACTTTATAAAAAATCAGACTGATGTAAGAAATGCCAGAAAATTCATGTAGTTAATACCCTTTCCTTGTATGCGTTTTCCCAGCAGAATATCACAACCTATGTGGTATGCTACTATACTTAGCAACGTATCGTACCTTTAAGAAATTGATGTTTCAAACTGATTCTGCCTAGCATTCTAACAATATTCTTTCCTAGCACCAGAAAGTAGAAAATAGTCACTGACAAAAAGCCAATGCAGTCTATCTGGAAAGACTGAGAGCGTCACTTTAAGAGGAAAATTATTGTATGGAGTTAATGTAGTATTCAATATAAAATGAATTAGAAAAGCTCAGATACAAAAAGATATATATGGAAAATAAGAAAAAATACTTCAACAAAATCCCTATGAGAGGGCAAGATTTGTATGATACTTATTCCCTACTCCTTTTTCTTATGAACATATATATGTTGTACTTGTCAGTTATTCTCCCAAGACGGTCCTTGCTTCCATTAATTTCCCTTCTTTACGATTTCTCCCACATTAATAACTCCAACATTTGTCACTGTTGCTAACCAGAGTGTTCTCGAGGAGGGGATAGCTACAGACCTCAGCTTCATTCTGCATGTGCCACAAAACAAGCAGCACCAGAGGCAGCACCTTGGCTGCGGACTCAGATACTGTCATGGCCCCGAGCAGGTGCCTCTGCCAGGAGTTGGCTACAGGGGTCGTTACTGCTCCTGATCTCGATTTGCCAGCTCAGCTTTCCAGCTTGACCTTGGCCCAGCCCCATGACCACCACCTTGCCTGGTGATGGGGACGGGGAGCTGCCCCCTCCGCCTGCCCTGCACCCTGGCTGGGGGCAGTGGGATGGGCCCTGGCTGGCGAGACCTGCCCTGTACCCCACACCCCAGCTGGCCCTTGTGCCCCGACAACCAGCCCAAGAGTCTTTACGTATTTGCATTCCAGTGGCTGAAAAAAACATTTACGTTTTGCCTGTACTCATTCTTTTCGAGTTGTACTTTTCACTGGCATTTGCAGCACTTCCAAACACTACAGTAGAGGATACTACATTTGCATATTAAAAAAAGGGAAATAAGCAATGTTTCTATTTACGTTTGCCAGAATTTCAAGCTAATAATTCAGTGGTGGGTGGTAGAGGGCAGTGTCCCCACAAGCATTCAACTTAAATAGTCTTTTTAGTCTCAATATTTTTCTAAACCCATCATCATTTAAAAAAAAACCCACAAAACAATTCAACTTGAACTCATCTCAATTTACAGCTGCTATTTGTTTTGAAAAGTTATTTACATTACTAATGTGTTGCTGTCACTCCTAGAACTCAGAAGTCAAAACTATAGCATTGCCATACAGGCAAGTGAGTGCCAAAATGTTCACAAGCAGCAGTCTGTCATTCAGTTCACACCTGTTGCGTACAATGAGTTTCACTAAGAAGTCATTTTCCTAGTATATTACAAGGACAGGGAAGGAAATGTTTTTTATTGTCGGGCATATATTTTCTGCTTTTTTTCCCCTCATTCTACGCTGGGACAAAACTGGGACTTTACCTGGTAAGTGGGAGATTCTGATTAAAGTTCATAGTCTAAATCAGAGCAAAGCAGAGAGATGAAAATGTGATTCCTTATGTTTAAGCTGAGTACCTGACTGAAAAGCAGAATCATATTTTAAAACAGAGACCTCTGTTTGCTTCAGACTGCAAAGTTTTATTGAAGCTAGTAAGCTGAAATGTGCACAAATATCTTTAGCAACAAAAAGAGGTAGCTATGTTTATTTAATACAAGTTATATATTACAACAATAGAGTTTATTAACCAAATACACTCTGCAGCTGATTTCACTTCTGTCCCATGAACTGTTCATTTAAAGGCAGCTCTTAGTGCATCCCCGAGGCTGAGTGTGAGTGGCCAGGGGCAGCGGCAGATCATGTCTTGCGCTCCGGCTGCTGAGACACCTTGACCCGGGCTAGGCTTGGGCAACCAACCAACCCCCCCAGCTCTGCCAGGGTGCTGCCAGGCCCGTAGGCATGAGCACACATGCCATTGCTGACAGCACAGCTGCAGGACAAGGCTCCCAGACCACGACCAGCGTACACATAACATGAACAGCAGATCAAGGAGAAAACTGCACTTTTATTGCTTTCAGGGACAGCTGAAAGTGGCAGCTCCCGAGAGATCCAGGGCACTGGCGATGCCTTCGTGCTGCAAGAACAGCAGGCAGGCATTCAGACAAAATGGCCCAGAGAAGCCCTGGCAAAGGGCTGTGCTCAGTGCAGCCAAGTAAGGCAAAACCTCCCTGGGGACCAGTGCCAGTCTCCCCAGGGGAAAAAATTCCTTCCTGACCCAGACCCAGGGCATCAGTGGCATCTTTATGCTGAAAAAGAAGCATCTAATTGCTGCAAGAGCAGCAGGCAGGAACTTATCCAAAACAGCTCAGAGGAGCCCTGGCAAGGGGCTCTGTTCCATGCTGCAGAGGAAGGAAAAAAAACCCTGGGGACCAGTGCCAATCTGCCCCGGGGTGGGGGGGGAAATCCCTCCTGACCGCAGACCCCAGTGGGCACCAGTGGCATCTCGGTGCTACAAGAGCAGCAGGCAGTCACTTGCCCAAAATGGCCCAGAGGAGCCCTGGCAAGGGGCCGTGCTCAATGCTGCAGAGGAAGGCAAAACACCCCCAGGGACCAGTGCCAGTCTGCCCCGGAGGGAAAAATTCCTTCCTGACCCCAGAGCTGGCGATCGATCGGCTGTTCCCTGAGCACGTGAGCAAGACCTGCCTCCCGGCCCCACGGGGTGGTCACACCTGCCAGGGACGCCACCACTGCCCGACCCCTTCCCTCCCGCAACCCGGATCCATCTCAGGGGCTTCCGAGAGTGGCAAGAGCCCCTAGACAGATCGGCCTGGGGGGTGAGAATCCTTCCCGTGCCCGGCAGGACACCAGTGGGTGCTCCAAAGCACTGGGGAAGGTGCTGGCTCTGATATCCCTTGCAAAGTCTTTGCAGCCCATTCCTTACTGCCGCTGCCACGGGCTCTGCAGGGGATGAGGTGGGCGAGCTCTGCAGTGCTCCTCAAGCACCAAGAATGCATTCCCAGGGTCTTGGCAGGCCACCAAGCCAACCTTTGCCACTGCTATCCAGCTGAAAAGGCCTGACAGCCATGGGCACCTCCAGGTGTTTGTGGCGCTTCTCCTCTCCCCAGGAGCTCGTCTCCATTCCCCAAAGGAAGGATGAAGCAGGACTGCCATCCAGCAGATGTAGCTTTGCATGTAGCCCCGCCAGGAGCTGGGATTGCAGCAGAGAACCTCTAGCATCCTCGTCCAGCCTCGAGTCTTCCTCCCTCAGCCCCTCCAATTAATCCCTCTGGCCCCTCAGAGATGTCCTCTCCCATGCCATGGGGCAGCCCCTGGCCAGCTCTGTCCTGAGGGCACAGCCTGGCAGGCTGGCGGTGGGGCACGGGAGGATGCCCCTTTTGTCCTGCCTGGGCATGGTGACGCCGCGTTGCCGGGTGGTGGCACTGTGACATGGGGGTGGCAGGGCCCCCAGGAGGAAGACCTTTGGGGTACTGGCCCCGAGGCGGTCCCTGTGCCCCGGGGCTGGGGGCCGTCCCTGCCCTTGGTGGCCATGCACTGGGCACAGCTGGGACAGCCTGCTGGGCTCCCTCCCTGTGACCCTGTGCAGCAGGCTCCCGGTGTCACCACGGCAGGGCCAAGAGCCAGGTCGCAGCTTGGCCTCGGCCAGGGGCTTCTCCTGCTGCGCCACAAGCAGCCAGGTAGCTCGTTAGCTGAGGGCAGGGTTGCCTGTGCTCTCAGCCTGGAGGAGTCCAGCAGAGCCCTTCCCCTAGGACGGAGGGAGCCCCGCTTCAGCACAGGGCTCAGGCACTCCTTCTGCAAGCCACGCTCCCTCCCAGGGCTCGTGTGAGCAGAGGACGTCATCCAAAGTCTTGCTGTAACATGAAGTCCTTGCAGTCATCTCCTGCTCTGCTCGTCCTGTTCATAAAGCTCAGCAGCTGGACCAGGGAGCGTGGGAGACACCCTGTCCTGCCTCGCATCTCTGCAGAGTCACCTTCCCAAGCAATAGCCATGGCCTGGGTTTCTGCAGGAGAGGGCAGCCGGCACCTCTGGCCCATGGAGGGCTGCTACACGTCAGTGCAATGCTTCAAGCAACAGACCACAGCACGTGCCACTGCACTGAAGCTGCATGCTGTGGACCCAGCTGAGACCTTGGTCCTTGGGAAGAAAAGCTGGCCTGAGAAGGCAGGCCAGTCCCTTTGCGAATGCCACCTTGAACCAAGTGGCAAAAATGGCGTCAGGCTCATTTTTGTTGGGGCTCCTCCTTGTCCCCATTGCACAAACACTGTCTTGAGTGCTCCAGGATGGAGAAGTCATGGGGATGCCTCCTTGTTGTTTCCTTCTCTACTCCCCCGCAAGCTGTGAGTGGCACAGGAGGAGAGCTTCTCAGGGCAGAGCTGGGAGTGTGGAGCAGAAAGGGGGGCAAGTATGTGATGTGCAGCAGGGCTTTGCCCACCCCCCTGGTGCACCATGCAAGTGCCTCAGAAGACCTGGATGGGAAGAAATGCGGGTGTGTGGAGCACCAGGTGCTGGAGGCAGCTCATAGAGCATCCCTGACCACAGAGCCAGGGCACAAGTGGCATCTTGCTACTGCAAGAGCAGCAGGCAGTAACTTGGAAAAGCCAGCCCCTTGAGAAGGCAGGCCAGCCCCTTTGCCGACTTCTACCTTGCCCTGAACTTCAAAGATGGTATGATAGGCCAAGTTGTTCCTTCTGGGATTAGAGCCTGTCATCCACTGAAGTTAGAAAAACATGTTTCATGACTGCAGTAGTTTTCTCTAAGCTTTTTGAGTTCACAGCTGTCCTCCATCTCTGGGGTGCCCCTTGGAAAAGTCTGCCTGGGACTGGAGCATCTCTCCTCTGAGGAAAGGCAGAGAGAGCTGGAACTGTTTCACCTAGAGAAGAGAAGGCTCAGGGGATCTTATCAATGTATATAACTATGGCAAGTTGAATATGGGTCAACAGTGTGCCCTGGCAGCCAAAAGGGCCAACCGCGTCCTGGGGTGCATCAAGCACAGCATAGCTAGCCGGTCAAGGGAGGTGATTGTCCCACTCTACTCTGCTGTGGTGCGGCCCCACCTCAAGTACTGTGTGCAGTTTTGGGTGCATCAATATAAGAAGGACATTGGAGGAGTGCAGGAAGCCCTTGGAATGGGATAATAATATCTATCTGTTAAAGGACAGGGAACAGTACTTAAAGCGAATGTATAAATCTGTATGTTGGGTATAAAGATGGTTTAAGTTGTAAATGTTGGTAAGAAGAGATTTCAGTAATGAGAATTAAATACAACGGGATGGTTAGAAGATATATAAATGTATTCAATTATGTGGGACCTGAGCATGACGCAAATGGCTTGGAATAAGGGGTGGAAGTTGTATTGGATCTGGCCTGGATGGAGTTAACTTTCCCCATAGCATCCCTCATAGTGCTGTGCTTTGTATTTGTAGCTAGAAAGGTGTTGATAACACACCAGTGTTTCGGCTGCTGCTGAGCGGTGCTTGCACAGCATCTAGACTGTCTCTCCAACATCCCCCCTTAGCTCCAAAGGCTGGTAGGCTGGGAGTGAGCAAGAGACTGGGAGGGTACATAGCCAGGACAGCTGACAAAGGGATATTCCATATCATATGAAGTCTGATCAGCAATAAAAGCTAAGAGTGTGAGGAGGAAGGAGCAGCAGAGATAAAGTGTGATGAACTGACAGTAACCCTCATTCCCTGTCCCCCTGCGCGGCTCAGGAGGAGGCAGTAGAGAATTTGAGAGTGCAGTTGAGCCTGGGAAGAAGGGAAGGGTGGGGGGAAGGTGTTTGAAGATTTGTTTTTATTTCTCATTACCCTATTCTTATTTGATTGGTAATAAATTAGAATAATTTCCCCAAGTCTGTTTTGCCCATGGTGGTAACTGGTGAGTGATCTCCCTGTCCTTATCTTGACCCACAAGCCTTTCATTGTATTTTTTCTGCCCTGGTCCAGTTGAGGAAGGGGAGTGATAAAGCGGCTTGGTGGGCACCTGGCAGCCAGCCAAAGTCAACACACCACAAATTATTAGAGTGTGTCCAGAGGAGGGCAACAAAGATAGTAAAAGGCCTCAAGGTCAAGACTTACAAGGAGCGGCTGAGGTCACTTGGTTTGTTCAGCTTGGAGAAGAGAAGGCTGAGGGGTGACTTCATTTCTTTCTACAACTTCCTCAAGGGGCCAACGGAGGGGGAGGTGCTGATCTCCTCTCTCCGGTGAGCAGCAACAGGACACAAAGAAATGGAATGAAGCTGTGTCAGGGGAAGTTCAGACTGGACATTACGAAAAGGTTCTTCACTGAGAGGGTGGTCGGTCACTGGAACAGGCTCCCCAGGGAAGTCATCACAGCACCAAGCCTGTCAGAGGTCAGTGAGTGTCTGGACGATGCTCTTAGTCATATGATTAATTTTAGGTAGTCCTGCAAGGAGCAGGGAGTTGGACTCAATGATCCTTATGGGTCCTTTCCAACTTGAGATATTCTGTGATTCTACCCAAAGGGAAGGCGCAAAGAGGATGGAGCCAGGCTCTTTTCAGTGATGTCCAGTGACAGAACCAGAGGCAATGGGCACAAACTGAAACACAGGAGGTTCCCGCTGAACATCAGGAAACACCTTTTCACTGTGAGGGTGACCGAGCACTGCCACAGGTTGCTCAGAGATCTGGTGGAGCCTCCATCCTTGGAGATATTCAAAAGCCATCTGGACATGGGCAACTGGCTCTAGCTAATGCAGCTTGAGCATGAGGGTTGGACCAGATGACCTCCAGAGGTCTGCCAATGACAACTATTCTGTGATTCTTTGATTAACATAAGCTTTCAACACTTGATTTAGTTTCATGCTTAACAGTTCACCTTATTCAATGCTGTGGCAGTGTGCTCCCCCCACTGTCTGCGCAAGCAGTAGCCATCAGTGGGAGTCATGCTGATAGCTGCATCCAGCTTATGCTGGACCTTGAGGATAGATGGCAGCAAAGTAGCCAAGGGCTGCCTGAAGCAGTGATCTACATGTCTCGCTGATATGCAAATATGACCATAAATCAATCATCTTACTCCTTAAACAGCGGACAGCCCAGAGCCCGTTGAGCTCTCCTGCACAGCAGCAGGCTGCATGCCAGGATCTCCCCTTGAGTAAGGACATCTCTCAAGGTTACTCTTCGAGGTTGAGAGATTCCTTGCCTCAACAGACCCTCAGTAAGTGACTAACAGCATGCTAAACTTTGACATCTTAGCTAAGTGATATAAAGGATTGATTGCACACATATAATCCTGTAGACATAAACCGTTGACCAAGTCTGGGATTAGGATTGGATCTAGCTGCACCTAGACTCCTCTCTGAGAAGGACTTTAGAAACCAATGGGATCCTCTTCCGAACCTCATGACTCAACAGGACAGTCTCCCTGACATTTTGTCTGACCCTGTCCTCTATGCAGTAAATAATCAAGTGTACCTTGCCATCGAATCTCGTTAAATCACTGTCGCACTGAACTTTGTTAACTCCCTGTCCTATATGAATGAAGTATATTTTTACCTCTCTCTTATGTGTGAAGTGCACTCTCACTCCATCTGCGACAAATGCCCAACGTAATGTGTATTTTTCAGTCATATGGACAGAAGATCACCATATGGTTCTGTTCTTGTTTTGCCTGGGATAGAGTTAATTTTCTTCATAGTAGCTCATATGGTTCCATGTTTTGGATTTGTGATCAAAACACTGTTGATAACACAGGGATGTTTTAGCTATTGCTGAGCAGTGCTTACACAGCATTAGGTCCTTTTCTCTTTCTCATGCTGCCCTACCAGTGAGTAGGCTGGGAGTGCACAAGGAGCTGGGAGGGGACACAGCCAGGACAACTGACCCCAACTGAATAAAGGGATATTCCACACCATGTAACACCGTGCTCAGCAACGAAAGCTGGGGGGAAAGAAGGAGGAAGGGCGCGAAGTTTGGAGTGATGGCATTTGTCTTCCCATGTAACTGTTATGCATGATGAAGCCCTGCTTTCCTCAAATTGGCTAAAAAACTGACTGCTGATGGTAAGTAATGAATTAATTCCTCACTTTGCTTTGTGTATGCATGTAGTTTTTGCTTTCCCTATTAAACTGTCTTTACCTCAACCCATGAGTTTTCTCACTTTTACCCTTCTGATTCTCTCCCCCATCTCGTTGGGGGAAGTGAGCAAGCAGCTGTGTGGGGCTTCACTGGCAGCTGGGGTTAAACCTCAACAGGATTGAAGGTTAAGCACAAGTTTTAATCTGTGAGCAAATATGAACCAAAACTAGAATTAAACCAATAAAATGAAACTATATACGTATTCATTATGGAAGGGAGCCTGCTTCAATGACTTCTGTCCAAATGATGTCACTTGAAGTTATTTACGCTGACTTTGGTAAGATCTGATTCAACACAGTGCACATGTAGTATAGAAATAAGCTTCTGCATATCACAGATCTGATCAAATATAGTGTAAAATAAGAAGGGAAAGCTATATATAAAGGCAGAACTTCTGCTGCTTTTATGATCTGCAACTTTGATTTGAAATGGTGGCACTTTTTTTTTAGGAATAATAGTACAGATGACAAACATTTCTTTTAATGCCACATCCAAAGAAAGATGTTTCATGTGCTCATCAAGGAGAAGGTAATCTAAAATGACATATTCCAGGAAAGGTATTTCAACCAAAAGCAGTTGCTACATCATAGACCAAGCCAATGCCGCTGCATTTAAAAATAAACTCAAGCATGGATACATATTTGGGAGACAGCAAAGCATTATTGCTTCTTCTGTCATATTTAACTGCTTCTACAATCTGAAAATATTGTTTTCCTTAAAAGAATTATAGAGACAAAACAAAGCAGGAGAGAGTTTTCATGTTTAGTTTTCAAAGAAATGTTCTTTCCCTGTTGGAAGCACATCGTTCTCATTAATGGAAGTGGGAGTTAATCACAGAAGAGTGAAGAAAAAGCTTCTCAAAGTACACAGACATAAATACATATAAGGTAGACATCTGCTGACAATGCCTTGTTTTAGTTCACTCTTGAATTTGAGCCATACCTGTTAATGTTCCCAGAACTGCACTAATTTTAAACTCAGAGTGTGTTGTTATTAAAGTGCTATCAGTGTGTGTAGTGCTACACATGACAAAGGAAAAACACAGTGCTCAAGAAACATATAATACAAGAAATGATTCACTATGACAGAGTGTGCCAAAACTGTAGCCCTTACTTGTTGACTAATCCCAGTGATTTCAGTTCATCAGAAGGGTAGCAATCAAAGGGTGCTGGAATCAAGAATTCTATAGAAAGACTGGCAGGTTTACCGAATGGGAAAGGGAGGAGAAGTAGTACTGTTTCCAGTCTGCAGATTTTCTCTTTTTCCTTATTTGCAACTTTTTTCATTCTGCCCGTTCCATGGTGTGCAACTTTAGGAAGCCTAATTAGAAAGTAAAAAGAGAATTGATGATATAACAGAAGAAATAAATATAAGAAAACTTGGTGGATAGGAAAGTCTAAATTTTCTGTAAGGTAAATGAGTTTTGGTGCTCTTACTGACAAAAGACATGAGCTGAAATTCAAGCCACTTGTGCACTGAAAAAATATTTGTCACTTGTCCTTTTAGATTTATCTCAGTACCATTTCCATGCTTTGTCAAAATGTCTTTCAATCCCAGATTAGCTCCCTAGAGGAAAAAAAGTAAGTTTGTTGTCTTTTCCAGTGACCCAAGTTTGACAAATTACTGATATATGTTTCACTTGGGGAGAAAGTATTTCCACTTGAATTCCTTATTTTCAGTCTGCTGGCACCCTTCAGGTTTGGAAGTAACTATTTTTTGTAGTGCACTTTTTCAAATGTAAATTATTGAAATTTGTTTAGTATTAATGCTAAGTTTAGCTCTCCCAAATTATTTAAATGGCTACATCATTCATATTTTATCATTCTCACAGCTTTACCTCTAGGAAATATTACATTACATCTGCAAGGTATTTCACATTTTACACTGAGGTTATTAGATAGATTCATAAGAAATGGTGTAAATACCTCATATTTCTTCAGTGCCTAACACTAGACACATTCTCAAAAAGGATATTAAAAGATCAGGAGGCAACATGAAAACAAAGCAGGATATAGAGAAGATGCCACAAAAATAAATTGAAGACTGAACTTTTTTGCTTAGAAAAGAGACAAGTAAAAAGAGATCTTATTTGAATTTAACAAATGGCAAATTGAAGTACGTTTCAAGATTTCAGCATGTGGAATTAATTTGACAGATAGTGGTGTCTTGTGGTTAATGGCTTTATTGTTCTGGCATGTAGAAAATATTGTTAATGTTTCCCCAGGCATTTTCAAGTCCCATCCTTGTTACTTATAGGTAACTGTGATGCAAATGAGGTTGGCATTTTACTTTACTGAGTCAGGGTAAAGGAAAAAACTTTCATGTCCTTTCTAGAGGAGGACATCTAACTGTCTGGTCAGTATGTAAGATATGACAAAAACCACAGCTATACTCTTTTCCTAAGTAAAAGCTCCAAGAAACTCCTTATGCCTTTTTCCCAAGAAGGGCTGTAGGCCTATAATTTATTATTTATAAATTGAACTAGCCCCAAACCAGAGCACATTTGCTGTTTTTAGTGAGACAGGAAAAAAGTTACAAAATACAGCAATAGAAACAGTCATTCCAGGACTTCAAACAAAGAAAATAGACATGAAAAATTTGAAAGAAAACATAACACAGGGAGAGAAGCAAGATCCATAACACTAAGATTTACATGGGCTTGTCAGTCTACAGTCTCTAGCTATCAACAGCTGCATAGATACTTCAATTATGTAGAAGTTTTAGCATTCAAGAAGTTAGATTACTTTGGAGAAGTAAAGAATTAAATTACTAAGTATAACAAGAGTCTAGAAAATGTACATAAACTAGAATAATCATCTTGATATCACTGCTGGTGCACATAGTCAACTGTCTTTCAAATTTGGATATGATAACAGGATAGCAAAGAAAATTTAAGATAAACATGAGAAACTGATTTTATAAAATATATAGTCACTCCAGGTAGCCAACAAAAGTCTAGTGAAGCTTTGCTACTTAACAGGTGCTGGCTAAATAGTAATTGATGTCATGAACTTTCTGACATCATTCTTCATAAAGAAGTCAAGTTTCTATTGTAAACATAGCAACAACTTTTCCTGCATAGAAAAAGGAATATTATAATTATGTTTATATCATCTTTAATCTAATAAAGACTATCTTTAGCTGTAAATTAAAAGCTGTACTATAAAAGCATCACAAATTATGTAAGAAGTCTCCCACGCACTTTATGAGCTTTGTGGTGTATAACTGAATGATAGTGTAAGTGGCCTACAGACACCTAAGAAGCATATCCATTGTTCATACTATATACATGTGTGGAATAAATGTAGTTAGTGACTTAGAGCTCCTTTTGCAGTCAGGGCAGGTGATATTAATTTAGCTCTTGGAAGTAGAAAATATGTCCCAATATGTGTAAGTAGTAATACCAGCAGGAATAAAACAGGACTTGCAACAACTCAATTCTTTAAACACTTACAAGCAACCCAACTATTTTTCATCCAAATTTGTTGTCTTCAAACAGATATACAGAAGCAGAGAGGGAAGAGGCCATGCAGGAGGAAGACCTGCTACTGGCTTGAATCTGGCTCTGCAGGGAAGAAAAAGAATGAATCTACTGTCACCATACACTCCATAGACAATGATACCTCACAATAACTAAGTCTTACTCTTGCTGCCACCAGACGTGTCGATAAAGATTAAATGATCAAAGGCAAACATAATTTGCCCTCTACCTTACCCCAAAACCTCAGCAACTACTATTTTAAAGCGACAACTGGCCTAGTCTAACCTAAGAAATGCATGCTAATGGTGTGGGATATGTTTCCAAAGATTTCGTTTTTAGAAAACTTACTTTTTCAATGTCAGTTGATAGGAAGCATATTTATTACAGCTCAGAGCATAAGTTCTCATTAATGGAGACTGTATGTTAAAATTATTAACCAAAATTCTGGAAAAAACTTTAAATACTTCAGAAACTTGCATATACTTCAAGTCACATTCTCTACAGTTGTTAAACCATTTAAAAAAACTTTCGAATAGCAGATTTAAGGTCAACTTCCAAACTCTAAGCTAACCTACAACAGAAATTAGAACAAGGAACTTCTCAAATGCATGTTTCATCATCTTAGATCACACTATGGGTTCATCAGACCATGGAAATTATTCTATCACTGGATCACTGAGTAGTTTGTTAAACCATTCCCTGAAGTTCCCTTTCATTTCCATAACTGTCAAGTATTAAATGGTTATAACAGATATGAAATTGCTTGGAATATTTTATGCTGACTGGACAGCTGTGATGCTTACTGTATCAATACATACTTTTTAATTTAAATTTGACAAGAAGGGGAAGTATAAGCAAGAACATAAGAAAATAAGCCAAAATAATTTTACTTAGTCCTCATTAATACTTCAGAAGTCTGTCAAGATACCATGAAGACTCATGGGGTGGGGAGAGGAGAGGGAGGAGCTCATAAAGTGATAAGGTAATTCAAGGAAATGCAACAAAATTATCCTTTCCAAGAGAGGAGGTATTTCCTAAGGCATTGTTAATGAAAACCCATCTGACACAAATACAGATATAGGTGTTTAAAGAAACTATTTACACTGCCCTAGGCAAGAGGGCTTTAATACAGTGCAATATGATCATGCCTGTTTTAAATTTTTTACTTGCACTAGTTTTTGTTCTTACTGTTGAGGAAAAAAAAACAACCAACATTTCATTTCACAAAGTGGCTATTAGCCACTAGTAAGAAAATTCCTAAAGAAAGGTTCTCATACACTGATCCCAGTTGAACGTGCTTGATACCATAGCTTAAGAAGTAAATGAGTGAGGTGCTGGTAGCAGTGGAAGTCCTTCCTCTGAAGGACTTGAAGCACTTAGCAGGATTTGGAAAATACATCAGAAGTATCCTGAGATTTGTAAAAATAAGAGACAAGCATGTAAGTCTATTTGATTAAGTATTTAAATCTTAACAGATGTCTACCACTTCAGACAGGAATCTTAACCGACTGGTCCATGGGATATTTGAAAGTGGCATCATTCTGATTTATATAAAATATTTAATTATCAGGACATGGAGAATGACTTTGTAGGTAGCAGCTGGGTCTGCCTTCTGTCTGGTCCTTATGAACTGGCTGCATATTGTTACAAACCAGAAAAACATCAACAGAACAGACTCCACAGGGGTGTATATGCTGTCAGATTGCTTCATTTACTGTTCCACTTCGAGGCCCAGCCTTATAATAGTTAACACTGTATGTATCTTAGTTTGTTTCTGGGTTTCAGTATGGATCAATTAATTTATTCCCCCTCTTTTATGTGGTTGTGGAACATAGGATAATTCATTCGGGTTCCATTCCCTACAGACAGTATTTACAGATGCAGGCTGGTCTGCACCATTTACTCAAGAGACACAACTCTGCACCTCATAATGAAGACAATATAAACATAAATATTTTGAAAAATATACTAGACTTCTTATGGCCTAGTGCTCAGACCATTATATCAGGAGATAAAGTGGGCTTCAGATCTCCTCTGTCAGAGAGAATAGTTGAACCTGCATTCCTTACTCCTTGCTTGTCCTATTCCAAAACAATACCAGTATTATATGTCATATGGATGCTCAAATACTACCCGTTCAAATACTTTTCTTCCACAGAGATTTTTTCCACATAGATTTGACAAGCCTGATAAACACGAGAATAAATTAGAAAAAATCAAAACTACTTCTTGGCTGTTAAAGTTTGGTTTTGGGTTTAGGTTTTGGGGTTTTTTAAACAATAGTTATGCAACAATACTAACAGTTTCTCTTTTTGCCATCTGTTATTTTCATTAAGTACTATGTTATTTTTCATTCTGTTTGTTAAAAAAATAATAATCAAAAATGTAAACTCAAAGTTCAGAATTCTGTCATCCAGCATTTCTAATTTTCTGTGAACTTTCTCTGTTTTAGCTTGTCATTGTTACTTCCAAATGAACTATTCCTCTAGTACCTTTTTCCAGTTAACCCAGATGCTGAAAAAAATAAAACTTCCACTGCTACACCAAAGCGCTTATTAATATTTTGTTGTATGCAAAGACTTTAGCTATCACAGAATCACAGAATTGTTTAGGTTGGAAGGGAACTCTGGATACCATCTGGTCCAGCCACCCTGCTCAAGCAGGGCCAGCCAAAGCAGGTTCCCCAAGACCATGTGCAGTCAGGTTTTGAGTATTTCCAAGGATGGAGAGTCCACAACCTCTCTGAGTATGCTGGTTTTGGCTGGGATAGAGTTAATTTTCTTCATAGTAGTTCGTATGGTTCCATGTTTTGGATTTGTGTTGATAAACACAAACACTGTTGATAACACAGGGACATTTTAGCTATCACTGAGCGTGTCAGGGCGTTTTCTCTTTCTCATGCAGACTACCAGTGAGTAGGCTGGGAGCGCACAAGAAGCTGGGAGGGGACACAGCCAGGACAACAGACCCCAACTGACCAAAGGGATATCTCATACTATGTAACACCATGCTCAGCAACAAAAGCTGGGGGGAAAGAAGGAGGAAGGGCAGGATGTTCGGAGTGATGGCGTTTGTCTTCCCAAGTAATTGTTATGCATGATGGGGCCCTGCTTTCCTGGAGATCGCTGAACACCTGCCTGCCCATGGGAAGTGGTGAATGAATTAGTTGTTTGGCTTTGCTAGCACGTGCAGCTTTTGCTTTACTTATGAAACTGTCTTTATCTCAATCCATGAGTTTTCACACTTTTATCCTTTCGATTCTCTCCCCTGCCCTGCTGGGGGGAGTAAGCAAGCAGTTGTGTGGGGCTTAGCTGCCAGCTGGGGTTAAACCACAACACTGAGCAACCTGTTCCAGTGCCTGACAATGTCACAGTAAAAAAGTGTTTTCTTGTGTTCAAATGGAATCTCATATATTTTAATTTCCATCCATTGCCTCTTGGCTTTTCAGTGGGAGCTGCTGAGAAGAGTTTGGCTCCATCCTCTTCATTCCCTCCCATCAGGTATTTATCCACACTAATGGGATCCTCCTGAGCCTTCTCTTCTCCAGGGTGAACAGTCCCATCTGTCTCAGCCTTTCCTCATTGCAAGATGCTCCACTCCTGTAGCAGCCCTTTGCTGGACTCTCTCCAGTATGACTATGTCTCTCTTGTACTGGGGACCCCAGAACTAGGCACAGTACTCCAGACATGGCCTTACCAGTGCTTAGCAGAGGGGAAGGATCATCTCCCTTGACCTGCTTGCAATACCTCACAACCTTCCTTATATCTTAGCAAAAAGGTTGGGTTCTCTGATAGAGACCCACAAATTTATTCTTTTTTATTTTGACATTTAAACTTGTATTTCAACACAGGTAGCTAAAAATTCTGAAACAGTCATACAAAAGTATTGCATATTTGATAATTTACTCATGTGACACAAAGGAATGGTAATAAGATTAGACCTGTAATTTTGTATATTTAAGTGAAAGAACTAACAAATGCTCCCATTGAAACCCTCGCTTTTGGGTGTTGTATAAATTTCTAAAAGAGTCAGATATAAATTGTAGCTGGGTAATTGAGCAGATTCCCTTAGACAAATTAAGAATAATGCTTAGTTCCTTATATCAGGTTTACCTCAGGAAATACTTTGTTCACCAGTATCTTACCACCAAGATACTGTATAACAAGTCCTGAATATTTACCCTGAAGCAGAGAGATTACCAATTTCTGATATTGCTGTATAGCACAAATTCAGCTTACTCCTGCTAAAGGTGACTTTGTCTTACCAATTAGGTATGCTACTTTTGTAGAACCTAATTCTTAAATAATTTAAAACTAACCTTATGTGTCCTTAGTCTCCAGCTGCTTGCAATGCTCAGACAACTACTGGAAGTGTCTGGAAGATGACAGTTCAACTTTGTAGGAATATTCAAGAATTCAAAGTTTGTTTTCATTCCTTATGAGAGCAACTGCAGAAAAGAATCTTTTGAACACACATAATGCCAGGGCATTGAAGTAAGTGTTTACGACTCAAGCCATCATTTTTTAACTGTGGTCTTGGGAGAGCCAGATCACCCAATCATTTACAAAGCAGTTGTAAAAAGCTGTAAAAACAGTTCCCAGTAGACATCACCTTGTTCCCACTTGACAGGTATCCTCAATGATTTCTCTTAGCTTAGGATCTCAGCTCAGCATGAATCTTTTCCATCTCAGAAGCAAGACCCTCTAGTCCAAACTCAATGCTACATTTACCATGGATATATGACTCCTGTGTCAGAGCTATCACACAGCTGGCTTTTAGTAAGGACAAACTAAGCTTGCATTTACCTACAAAATAGTATGTAGTCATATCTGATGACAGATGGACTCACTTTCCCTCTCTAGAGCCCAGTGAGTAAGGCACTGACCTGAAAGAGACTTCAATCCATCCCCTAGTTTTACCTGAGTTGAATTTATCCCTGCTGCAAAATTCTGATTTGGCTCCAGACTTAAAACCTGCGTTTCTCTGGGTGAGCCTAGCCTGTAGCTTCTGGAAGTATATCTCATGCTGAGGTCTAGGTGTAACCTTGGCCGGTCCATTGTAGTGAGCACTGGAATTTCCCCTCACACGTCCTGGTTTCCAAAAGAAGGAAGCCAGGTGCACAGGAGACAAAGGGACCACAGTGGAGTCTACTGGTTCTCTGTTCAGAATGGTGGGAGACACCATAATATGCACCCACACAGCAGTACAGACAGTATGAAGGTATTAGGGTCATGCTCTGGAGGCATCCATCTCTCTCCTTTTTTTTCCACTGGCAATAGAGAAAACTTAATCCACCATTTTTGTCGCTAAAGTAATGTGTCTTCAGTGATGCTACTGTCTTCCTCTCTTCTTCCTCTGTAACAGCAACATTGCAGAGCAGGTGCAAACAGTTTCAGGCTCTCTGCTCATTCTTCAAGCTAAATGCTCAGCTTGGGCCTGTCAGCCCTGTAGCTGAACTAGCAGAGTCCCTAGCTTGAGCAAATATGCCTTGATTATTAACCTGCCCATGGAGCTATACAGCATCTGGGCTGGCACTGGCTCACATCCAGGAAGCCTGAAGGCAGTGTAAATGTAGTGTAAGTGTAACTGTAGGCAGTTTAAGTGTAGCTGTACATGTAGATATTTATAGAAATACGCAGAAGTTGGCAATTACAGATCTGCCTAATCATTAATGGTATTAGCAGATAGTAGATCTAATCCAATCTTTCATGCAGGCCTAAGATCCACCAGCAGTGTTACTGGGTGTATTCCAGGCTGAGAGCCAAAGCCTTTGGGCAAAAAGAAGCCTGAGCAAAGACACAAGGACTTCAGTGGACAGCACAAGACTGGGTGTGGGTACTCTGAGTGACCATGGGTAAGCAGACTGGCCTAGTGTCCCTTAAACAGGCCAAATTTTATTTTACTTCATGCTTGCCTAGTTCAGTTGACTGTCCTTCATGGCAAAAAGCCAATTTATGCTATTCCTGGCCAACATTAAGCAGCAGTTGAAGCAGGTTCTTCAAGCTCCCTGAGTGAGGGTCACCTATTTCCAGCATTGTTAGAGCAGCAGCTCTTGGAATTTAACATGTTCCTTAGGTGCTGCTGGCTCACCCCATAGTCCTACCAGCTAACCCCACCCTAGCCACCCTAAAAGCTTTCTATTACAAAGGGAGTGAGGAGATTATTTGGCCTGGGATGTTGTGTCATCTTTGTCTACTTTATAGACTGTACAAATTCACCTATTCAAGGGCAGTTGTCAACTGGGAATCTTTAATTTATATAAGGTAACTTAGTGCTCTATTAGCAATACAGAGAGGCAATAATTGGATCAAAGATGCCAGCTGAGAGTCAACAAAACCAGCAAAGCAAGAATGAAAGTTCTTAGCGAAGAACATCTGCTACTACAATAAAATTATGTTTCTTGCTTTCACTCAGGAATCCTGCCAGATACCATTGGAGAATTAAAGCAACGAAATGAAAGGTTCAGTGTCCACTGAAGAGCTGGTGATTTCTTTTCTAAAGAAACATCATTGTGCATTGTACAAGAAAATAAATACAAATAAACCCACACACATTAAGTTCTATTGCAGATCCTGATATGTGCTATTTAAAAAAAAAGGGTAGAAGAAACCTGTTGGGTCATTAGGTCCTGAAATACAACTCAGCAACACATATATGGGCTCCATAGTAATAACTGCAGCTGAACTTAAGATCTAAGCCTTTAGCCATACATGAGATGCCCATATTGGTTTACTGGCCCTTTGAGTCCAACATATAGGAAAATGTCTAGATTTACTGCAAGGCAGCTTGTAATTTAACTATCTACAGGATTTTAAAAGCTTCTGAGGGTATCTTTACGCTGCAGACAGCACACACTTCAGCTTATGAAGACATTTGTGAGCTAGCTTTAAACTGCTATCCATTAGAGCACCAATATGAGCCAGCACAAGAGGGTGGGTGAGTATTGTGTCAGTAATGCCATCTTCCTTCATCAAATTCTGTATATTGTTTTGTTCATGTCTTGATATTTACTTTCAACAAACAGATGCCCCCAAAATGAAACCCTTATTTTCTTACTGATTTTGGTTTAAAAAAAAAGTTATAGATAACCTTTTGTAGCTATCAAGCCAGATGCCCCAAAATGAAACTCTTGTTTTCTGACTAACTCAAATCTTTTTTATAAAAGTGTGAGATAGTCTTCTGTAGATATAAAGGCATCTTAGAGTGATCTGATACACATTAGGAGAGCCTTTGCTTTGATGAACCTGAGTGGAACAAGCCCAGGGTAAATTAGAAAAGTGACAACATACTATAGTGAACAGGGTGACTCCTGTAAGGACTTAATAGTGGCTCAGAACTTGACTTGCCAAGAAATAATATTTGCCTCCAAGCAATTATTAGCCTGAAGTAGCAAGAGAGTGTAGAAAAAATAAGATTTGGGCCTTACACTAATTGTCCTCCCAAATACCAGAAATGACCATCTGAAGTGCATATCTCAAGAAAATTTAGTTAATAATCCTTGGAATATGCAGTGACTATCCTTAGCTTGTCTTCTATGTGTTCTCATTTCTACCTGCTGTCAGAATAAGACAAAATACATGGGAAACTGGCAATGTTGACATTTCAGGCTATTTACAACGAAGGAGAAACGACATCTCAGAACAACTAGGACACACATCTATTGGCTGTTCATCCTGCAGCAAGAGTGATGGATGAACAAAATGTTTCCAGCTGCAGGTTGGAAATAAGTCCTACATGTATGTCATTTAGTGTTATTTGGTCAAGCGACTTAGTCAGGTCCTATTTTGTCTGCAGAGACCAAATGCTGTCAATTACAACAAACAAACCTTTCCAGTTAATTGTAGGGAATATTTTACATACAACAGTTATCCATAGCCTTTTTACGCTTTGGCTGGCAATACAGATATGCAGGAAAGAGTTCACATGACTCCATACACCTGCAAGCAAACAGCAGGACCTCAAAGCAATTTTCAGACGCAGTACAAGATGGGAACCATAATAATACAAAACAAGATATTTTGCTTCTAAGCTGTGTGTTGGAGAGTTCCTGTTTTCTATTTTGTACATACTATTATTGTAATTTACAATATCTATAGACCATTGCTAGATTTATAAAACAGAAAATATATAAGAATCACTGAAACTAGATTCCTAGATCCAGAAAATCTAAAGTCCACATTGCTTAGCTGCACCCAGCCTGAAATGAAATGCAGAAGGAATAGTAATTGTTAGAAACTAAATTTAGAAGCCGTGAAAGGAGACGTGCTTGTTTATAGGTAATGGCCCCTGATAAAGTATGCCAGCTGGTGGCTGTGGCTTCCCTGCTTCAGAGTTTTGCAATGCAATGAACCATACGCTTAGATGACTCATTGCCCACAGGCAGGGCCAACCTGTTTCATGCTGAAGAAGAGCTAGCAAGAACAGTGGGGCTCTGACAAGGCAGACGGAGCTGGCGATGCTCTGCGAATACAGCCAGAACACAGTGCTGAGGTTCTTGAGTGTAGGCACAGTGACAGAACCAGCATAGGATGTGCCCTCTGTTCCTTTGCCAGTTTTGTATTTTTATTTACCGTGTGTTCTGGTGTATGGCAATTGTTTGTTACCTGATATGTTCTTAGCACTGCTTTCTCTGCTTGTGCAAAGTCTTGTGTGAGTCTTTCCCTGTCTTTAGTTACCACTCTCCCATACCCATGTCTTTTTCATTTGGTATTGGATTCCCCAAGGTACAGAATTTGCTGAACTTTCCTTTTTGATGGGTCACACTCATGTTTATTTACTCATTTACTTGACAGAGGTACAAAGCAGAAATAATCTGTACACTAGAGTTCCGTACACTACCCTACTGCAAATGCAACAGCTACAAGAATACAATGTAATGCACTAATCTTTTAATCTTTCTGGTCTGACCTCATGACTGGCGCTGCTTTGAGGGCAGGGTTGGACTAGACACCTCCTGAGGACGCTTCTGATCTGTGTTGTCCTATTATCCTGTGAACAAAGGAGAATTTTTCCTGTGAGGAAAGGAGAATTATCCTGTGAACAAAGGAGAATTTATGTAAGGTTGTCCTGTCATTGACTTCACTACTTGAGTTTCTCTTTTCCCTCCCCTTTATTCCATCAAGCCCAGTTTACAGTTTCTTTGTTCAGTAATGCCTCAGTATTTCTGTACATAAATAAGGATAGGATCCACAGAATAAAGGATTTCCAGGGCACAGCCAAAACCAGTTTATGCCTGCACTTTACCTAAAACAGTGTGGGTCCTCCTCCAGAAATAAATATGAAGTACAATTAATGACAGTACACACTTAATGAAGTACAAGTTTAAGTTGTTTTCTAAAACATCCTATCTAGATATTATCCATTAAGTAAAGTAATTATTAATAGAATTTATTTGAGAAGCCCAGAAATCTAACTTTGTGATTTTCTTAATTCAAAATATTTCAACCTCTCCATTTATCTTAGTCGCTTTCTTATTAAAGACATCCCTTCTTAAGGAAAAATTTGCATTTATATTATCCTCTTCAATTATGCTTTTACCTTGAATATAGCAGCACTAATGGTGTACATTGTTACCTTATGTGAAAAGACTAGTTCTCCATTTATACAACTTTCTATTCCAAAGAAACAAGGACATACTTTCATGTTGTTGCTGTCCCTGCCAACCCCCCCACCCCCCCCAAGTGCAGAAACCTGGATGTAGTAGTTGAGAATTATATATCTCTTTTGGGAAGAAATTCCTGACATTGCTAGTATTGTTATTGACATTTTTTGGCTGTGCTCCTGTTGTCTGGTGATTCACCAGGGCTTCGGAGAGGATCAAAGAACTTTGCTATCAAGATTTTAAAAGTCAATGAAAAGTCCTAGGAATTGTGACCTTTTCTCTGACTTCCTTCAGAAGGAAAGTATCTCCAATATCTCTACACAAAGCTGCATTGTGCATTATAGATGGCTCATAGAGTAAAACCAAGGAGTTTTTTCCATGAAAATGTATGTTCTAAAATACCAAGGAGCACATGTAGAAAATTCATAACCTCTGTTTTGCAGGGAAACATACTTTCTGATCATAGTAGTGCCTTTTGGTTGTCTTCATATCATTTTTGTAAATCTTCCTTATATTCCCAATATGCATTGGGAGTACAGTGAAATAATGACACATTTATTAGTCTCTCAGTCAATTCCAGAGGTTAGAAAAACAGTAAAAACTGTCATCAGTCATTGTCTTTAGGACAGCCTGTACTCTGGTATGCAGTCCTTCATCTCCAAACATGGTTACAGTCATACATTTTACAAAGAGAACAGCTTCTTATGTTCCTTCCTTTTGTGCATAGCACAGGTCTGATTATAACTAATCACACACAGTGAGAATCATTTGAGTGTAATTGTGTACAAAGGCAGAGTTTTCAGTAGTTCTGCACACCAAAATATTTATAGCTTGCTGAATTTATCATACCATGTATAGACTTTAAGACTGAATAAAAAAAGAGGACAAAAATCCTCCTCTTCAGCATCCCTGAGCAAGCTTTGCATGTAACATCGTTGAGAAGCATAGTCACTAATCCCTTCAGCATAAGCCAACTAAATAAGGGACAAAGAACAAGGCCAGCTATATGATTCTACCCCCACACCACAAGCCAGCAAACATAACAGGGCATGGAATTCCTCTCGTCCCGTCTCAAGTGTGACACTTAAGAATTTCTGCTTCCTGCTCATGCTAAAAAGGTAAAAACCTTCTGCTCCATGATATATCTTCCATGTTTTTCAGGGAGGCACATTAAATTGCAACCTCACTTTTACCGTTTCTTCGCAACATACACCTTACCTGGATACACTCATGAAAAATTGAGTTATGCAGTTAAACAGTAAAGGCTTCACTATCTGACTGGGAAAAATAGGAATAATCAGGTGGCAAATGCTTCCATTGCTTAGATAATTGCAATAGTGTTTTTAAAATATAAGCAAAAAAGCTCTGAGTTGGTGGTTATAGCTAGATCTTTACTATGTTATGAGCCCTTAACATAGAGGGTGGTATTTTGATATGTGGGTCTCATACTAACATACAGTAGCTGCTCTGAAACAAAGTGTTCCAGAGGTTCATCCATACAGAATAAACTGAAGAGAGACAATGAGAAACAAAACAAGTCTTCGATATTTGAACAAGGCTTATGATGCTTTGTATTTATTCTCTAAGTCTAATAGCATTATCTTGCTGGAACAAATTCAGTGCTTGGTTCATTGTTCATGAGGACCTGTATTTGTGAGAAGATGTCGCAATAACCATTTGTTTTGTGTAAAAGAACAGAATAGAACTGGAACACAGACAATGAGGCAGGCTTCGTCAGACTTCTGGTTTCAGAACAATAACTCAATGTGAAGATCAGTTGGTCCTACTCACTCATAATCCAGAGAATAAATAGGGTGAAAATAGGAAGCAATAAAAGTTAAAGACTCTACATGACAAGGAGTAAACTCATCTTCAGAGAAACAGTTGCGAAAGGCATGCTGTCACACTGGGCTGGTTAATAAACTACCAATTGCCTTGTCATATGCTCTGGGCACATGAAATAAGTGGAATCATCGTGCTTGGATGCTTCGCACACACTCTGCAGAAAACAAGAATTAACCTGAGAAAAGCTGTGTACCATTTAGTAATGCAATTAGATACTCCCACAATAAGTCCAGTTTCAGTACATTCACCTGTGGCACGAATGACTTTCTAAAGGAACGCCCATCGCTGCATCACTGATGTATTATGGGATTTATTTGTTCCAGTAAACGTATCAGAATGTCATTCTTTGAGGCTGCAGAAAAAAGGTATTCAACAGTGCAGATTCATACATATTTTCACTAAATTTGTTCATTTATGTTTTTAAAGACATAGTGTGGGAGGCAGTTGTCTAAACGTAGGTATCTAGAGCACTTTTAGATGCTCTAGCATGTCCTGTGTTGCTTCCTGATGTTGCTCCACACAGACGTAGGGCATCTCTCACAGGCCTAGTTGTATCTGCCAGCCTCTGACAATTCTAGTCCCCCCAAAACTGTTTCAAATATAACAAGTTACCTATATTTAGGTGGCTAAACCCAAAGCCTGGTAAACTTATAAACTGAACCTATGTCCAAATCAGGAAATTGTTAATTTTACATCTTCCTCAGTTATACATTTTGTTAATTAAATAACTTGCCTCAGCTGGGAGGCTACAGACACCAGACTTGCTAAGAGGTTGCAACTGCTCAGTTGGCACACTACCCAGCCTCCAAGCTCTCTCTTTTACACATTTACAGGGAGAAAGTGCTATAACCTCAAGTGAGATTTGCATTTTTCTTCTTCTTTTCTTAAGCCTTGGTGTCTAAAGTGCCCAGGGTCAGTGGAGATACAGTTTGGTACTGGATTTTTCCAAAAAACTACTTGTTGTATTTTTCTTGTGCCTGAAAATTTTGTATGAGTATTCGAAGTTAGAGACCAGGAATATGCTCACACATTAATTCCTTTGCAACAGCAACCATAACATGCTACCTAATATGTCCAGCAACCACTAAACATGACCCATCACACATAAGATGCGTAAGACACTTTGACAGTCATTGTCACTGACATGTCCCCTGGCATGGCTGGATGTGCTAAAGCCACATCCCTTTCTCTCACACTGTGTAATAGCACTCTGACTCAGTTTTTGCACTCCTGGAGGAGAAAATTACAGCCTTTGCTGTACACAGGTCAAAATATTAGCCAAACACTGTCTCTTGACTTTAGACCTCAAGCCTTCGTGCAAAAACTTCAAAACAGATACCGTATACTAACTAAAGCAACTTTTACCATGCCAACTGACAGTCACCCTTTCCCAACTTCCAGTTTTATTTTTCAGCTCTCTCGGATTCAGCGTAAGAAGAACTTCTCTTCCTACAGTATATCTGTTGTGGTTTAGCCCCAGTCAGCAATGAAGCACCACACAGCTGCCTGCTCACCCTCCCCCCTCAGTGGGATGGGGGAGAGAATTGGAAGAGCAAAAGAAAGAAAACTCTTGGGTTGAGATAAGAACAGTTTAATAATTGGAACAAAAAATAATAATAATAATAAACTGTAATGAGAAGGAAAACAACAAGAGAGCGAGAGAGGAACAAAACCTGGGGAAAAAAACAAGTGATACAACTGCTCATCACCCACCGACCGACGTCCAGACAGTGCCCGAGCAGCGATCACTGCTCCCCGGCCAACTCCCCCCAGTTTCTATACTGAGCATGATGTCATATGGTATGGAATAGCCCTTTGGCTGGTTTGGATAAACCATCTTGGCTGTGCCCCCTCCCAGCTTCTTGTGCACCTGGAAGCTGGAAAGTCCTTGACCAGTGTAAGCACTGCTTAGCTACAACTAAAACATCAGTGTGCTATCAACATTATTCTCGTACTAAAATCCACAACACAGCACTATACCAGCCACTAGGCAGAAAATTAACTCTATCCCAGCCGAAACCAGGATGATATCCAGTGAGTTCTCTGTAACATCTCTTCCAGGTGCTTGTCTCCACCTCTTTGCCATCCGGCTGGCTAGTCTTACAGAAGACTAGCCTACAGAAGGCAGCTGACCTATTTCTACCTCAGAGTTCAGGGGCCTTCCCTTTAGTCCTCCCTTCAGCACTAGTTAATGAAAGTGCATTCTTGTGCCAGCAGGCACCCCTTCACTTTCATGCTTCTCCTTCCTTACTGCCACAGTGTCAGCCTGACAAACTCATTAGAGGAGCAACCAGTACTAATCCCCAGCTGGTGTCCAGGCAAGCATGGTGTACTACCCTACTACTGTCAGTTGTTCTTAGCCCTCATGCTTCCGTGAACCTATTATTCAGCTGTGTGAGAACACACATGCACATTGGCCACCTGTACTTTCTGTAAGGCATAGGAAACAAGAAAGTGTGCAAACAGGAAGGGTGTCAAGTGAATTATACAGAAATAAATCTCCAAAAGTCAATGTTTCTAACAAAGAGACACATTCCAATTATTTTCAAGATAAGGTGAATGGAGTACATCAAAAGCAGGGTTGTGAAATGCAGGATTAGTCTACAGTTTATAGAAAGTGACAATTGTCTATTTCTCTCTTCATTTCTGGCAAATTTATCTGTATCTTTATGTCCCAACACACAGGTGGGAATTTTGCAGGCTTTTATATTTACTTAGAAGTTGATGCTGTCCTTGCATTAGCCACTTCTCATTAGGTGCTGCGTTGCAAGTGTAACAGCTCCTCTGAGGAGTTCTTTTCTGAAAAAAACTTATAGCATTCTTTGCTGGCTGCAGTTGGTACCTGGAACAACACCAAAGCACTTAACTTACCAGTGATTCATTCAGGTGCCCTTCCAAATTGTATTAAGACTAAGGTAATTGACTTCCATAAATTTAGAACAAAGGAAATGTGTTTCCTAATTCAGGTTGCATTTGTTTTTAAATCAATTTGTTTTCCACTTTAGCAAAAAGAGTAGCACCAAGGTTATACGCTTCACTACAGTCTATTACTTAAAACTGGGTTACAAGTTCCCAGTTTTACTCATGATAATATCTTAATGGCATATTGTAATGTAGATGTGTTCACAAGTCAGTATTTTTCATACTGATGTTTAAGTCATACTGTTTTAAATAATGACAGAATGTGTTTGCAACCATGAGGCAACCAGAGAACATAATAAAACCATTGAGAAGTGGTGGTGTGATCAGAGGAGAATTCTGGGAACCAGGCTATTTATACATCCCTCTATTACCTCTTGTTGGAATGGCACTTAGTCTAGCTATGGCATGTTTAAATTTCCCACTCCTAAAATTACCTGAAGTGCTCAGAGTATTACATACATAAGTTTAACAAGTATAGTATCTTCTACTATGTATTACTGCAGTAAGAAAACTTTAGAATGGACTGATACATTGACTGGAAATTTATCTAGTCCACTCTTTTCCTGCAAATACTATATATAGATAATTCTAAAATTCCCTTAATCTCAAAAGTTATCCAACTTTACTAACCTCATCTTAGAAATAAGCTTTGAAGTACAATTGGTTGAATTCTGAATCACTCCAATGATGAGTAAAGCATAGACATGACAGCTTGGGGACGAGCTATAGATTTCATACATGTCAATTTTTTCTGTTACTTTTGATGTTGCAAAACCTTTGTGAACAGCAGGCTTTCACATATGAATTTTAGAGGCTTTCTTACAGAGCAGCATTTTTTGCAGCTTTTTGAGTTTTATAGATCGTTCTGTGAGTTTTGTAAAAGACTAAAAGAAAAAAACCCCCTCCCTAAATAAGACACTTCTTAACACTATTATCTCTTGAGAGATTGCCCTAATTTGCTCACATAATGCTTTCACTTCTCCTGTTTTACAGAGTAATTCAGTGTGATTAGTACAAATCTCCAGTTAAAACCTGAAATCCCTACTTGTATAAACCAAGCGTATCAAATGCTTACCCCTTGAGGAAAAAGCCTTTATCACATATTCTTCCTTCTTGTTGCTACTTCAGAAATGTCCTTGCTTTTATTAAATTCAGTAGATTTGCTTAGCTTTATAGCAACTCATATCAAACTCCAATATTTACTTAGAAGCATTAATTTGCTTACTATTGGAGTTTTTAGGGTCTTTTAAATATGAAATAGCATTCGGTTTGTATTAGAAAAGAATACATCAGGGAAAAGAAATCTGGTTAATTACACTTTTTATTATTTCCAGGCTTTAAATCTTCACCTGAAAAAAGATGCATAGCTGGGGTTTTTTGTATCTTCTAATTCATCTTAAAAACAATCCACTTTTTCTTCCAGGAGTGAATTTTGCTTTGGTATTTCTGATTATAATGGCACTACTACATTAAAGTTAAAGCTTCTCCAATACAATAGCAATTTCAAGAAAAAATGTTCTGGGTTTCTCAAAGGCAGCTTTACTTACTGTAAAATCAGAAGGTTTCATTGCCTGTGTGGAGATAGTTGCTTCTAAAATATTTTTGTGAAACAACACTAAACAAAAAAGGACTCATTCATAAAATAGAAAAGCAGTGACATAAAGAGAAATTGTTGAACATTCACTGTGCAATACTCGTGTGTATGAAACAGCGTTTTGCTTTGTCAGTAGAAATAAAGCTGAAGGTAGTGACTTCCTAACAGGAAAGGAAATCTGGTTTGTACTTACTCCCTAGATTTATCAAAAGACAATATGACTGAGAACATTCTGCTTATTTTTAAATTAGAAATCCAGGCTTCTTTTAATGCTAAGGTCTGCCATTATGTCTACTGGAACTTGAGGTGACAAGGAATCCACCACCTGTGCTGCAGTGTTATTTCTCTGAGGATAGAAAGTGAAAAACATCAGCAGTACTCCTTAGAAATGAGCCTACCTATAGTGCATTGATTCAATTCCTGCAATATGTCCTTATTAACCAAGTTCATTACACTATACATTATTTGAAACTGTTGCTGGAATCGACTCATTTGTTGCTACTTTTTTAGTGATGAGAAAATCTATACCTGGAAAAATAAACCACAATATATGTGTACTTGATGGTAAGTTTGATGTGCTGTTTTACATGCATTCTCACTGAGAGCATATTTCTTTTGGTGTCTATCATACACCGGGTAATCTATTTTTGGATATGCAGTATTTCAAACTTACTACAAACCTATTATTATCCCTCAGCCTTACACATCCCAGGAGAGAACATAATGTAGAAGAAAATATGGTAAGATGAGGGAGATTGTTTAAAGCAATAAGAATTCATTGCTGTAGGTTAACTGCTACTTTTCATACATGTGTCAAAAATAATGTAAAGACTTTAAAATGCAAAAAAATACTTCAGCAAGCTTTCTTTATGAGATAAAAATATTGACATCTTGTAGGAGATAGGCAATCAAGATTATAAATGCAATATATTTAATAAATCACAAGAATACAGAGCTGGGAGATAAAGAATTGCATAAGGTTGTCTATTCTATCTCACTGCACTGAGGCAAAATCAAGGGTGCCCAGATAATCCTTAACAGATATTTGTCTAGCATATTTTTAAAAAAGAAGATATTCCCTCAGTCCCTGTAGATAGCTCATTCTAACCTTTCATTAACTAAAATACCAGAAAGATATTCTTAGTATACTATCTTTTAGCAGGACTAGCCCTCTTTTCTGACTCGTATTGTTTGATATCACTTCCATTTCACACTGTACAAAGCATCCAAAGTTGTTTAGGCTTTTTTGGTTTGGTTTGGTTTGGTTTGGTTTGGTTTTAAAATCTTAGAGATTCCTTTCCCATTAACTAATCTTTCTCTTTATTATTCTTCCTTTTAAAAATGTAAAAACTTCTAGGTACAGTTTTCATGCAAAATCTATGTTGGTTTCTTCTTTCTTTCTGATTTGATGGCTGGATAGATTAAAACATCCTGGAGAGAGCAGAGCCTAAAAAAAACAAGCCAGAAGATTTTACCAAAAGCAGATATTTTTCAGGAATCTGATGATGGACAGAGAAGTAGTTTGCTTGGTCCTGCACAAGACCTGATTTGAACACACCGTTAACAATGGCTTAGATGGGTATATTTTCATTAACTTAAATTGTCTGGGCTAATAAAAACTCAATGGTCTATTTTATTTGAGTTTAAAAAAGGTTATCATTAGGCAGTTCTGGGTAAAGTTTCAGAATATTGACTCCAGTGGTTCCAAAGTCTTTACTGGCTTTGCTGACTACCAGACCTCTTTACTCTGTCTGGCCCAGCTTTGTGTTTGGGCTCCTCAGTAGGGGGAAAGGTCAACAAGAACGTTGCCTGGACCCGACCTGCCCTATTACATCTCTTAGATGATGTAACAAAAATCACAAACCTAGACTGATATGAATGTTGCTTTTATAGGACGGGCACTATCATACGATTAAATATTATTCAATGAAGTTCTGAAGTTTTATTCAATAGTGTACAAATGTCACTGCATAATTATAAAAAAAAAAGGTGCTGATTCCTCAGTTCTGTATATTGGGAGTGACGTGAATTTGAGGTTCAGTAAGAGATTCAAAAACTTTTTAATTGCATGCAGATGGCAAAGATGAATAGAGTCAGCATTCCAAGTGAAAAAGAGTTCTGTCCACCACCTTAGATGGTATTTTCCAGCTGATGAAGACATCTATACTGAGACTCGGAAATGAACAAATGAACAGTTTAGATCATGCTGATCTGGTTTGCTTCACTAGGATTTTTTCTTGAACATTTATGAAATTAAATTGAAGAAATGTAAGCAATGCATTTTATAAACTGACATAGTTCTGTAAAGTCACACATTTATTACAGAAAAAGCCTACAATAAGGGAATATTAAGATTACCTCTGAAGTTTACAAAAGGGCAGGGTTTTTTGCCTGTGCAGCTACGAGCCCTATTCACACATAGAGCATGATACCTTGCAGAAAGTAAATTAGGAGGTAAGTAGCAGATTTAGGGACAGTTTCTCCTTTACTTTATTTGGCCTATGTCTAAAACCAAAATAAATGCTTTCTTCTTTTTTCCAACCCTGTCTTTCTTATTACTATACCTTGGTCCCATATGACAAAATGGGCATTTGGTTTATGCTGACATAATCTGGATGAACAAGGAAGAAAATATAAAATGTCTGCATAATAGATATACTATTACCATTACTGCTAATCTACCTGTGGGAAAAAAAAACAATAATTTTCTTGGTTTTGTTTTTAATTTGAATATATTTTTGTGGATATACTTTCTGATGTGTTCATGGAAATCCAGATGTTACTTGCAGCCATACTCAGTATTAAGTTACATGCCATAACAGCACATTCATTGTAAAAAATAAATAATGGCTTTCAGGGAATGTTGCCACTGTTACAAAGCAGTTTCTAGAACATATCCTATTTCTCAAGTGCACTCAGTGCAGTGTTAATTGTCAAATGACAGAAATTTGGAGGAAGAAAATCAAATCCTTCCCCTGAAGTGAACTTAGTGATTTCTGAAGCATTACTGTTGGACTGTTAAGACTAATGATAAGACTCTTAATTCTTACTGATAAGGAAACAGACTTTTCTGTCTCTTTACTGGAAAAAGTATATGCTGCTACGTGTGCCATTTTCTGTTTTTCGTAACCCACTCCTACTCTGAAAGACTGCAATGTGTTTTTCTTGTCCTTCAAAAAACAAGCAGCAAACTGCCTCTTCTGCTGAATACAATATTCTGCTGCATCATACTAATGCTTCTCCCTGGCTCCACGCACGCTAGACTACAGGAAGGCAGCACTAGAGATGTGTCACTCCAAAGTTCTTTGACTGGCATCTGACCTACATCAAAGTCTTTGTTGATACCTCTTGCTCTGTTCTGTTTTCACATGTGTTACTAGAGTCTGTTCTACAATGAACAGATGTTCCTCCTACTGTGCTGTAGGATTGTTTTAAGTGACTTTTTTTAGAACAGATGTTCTTCTACATGCACTTCATTTTCTCTAGGTTTTATAGGCTAACAGCTGACAACTAATTCTTGCTTAAACTTAAGGACAAATGCTCATCAGGGAATCCCACCCAGGCCAGGGGCCATCATTTCTAGTAATTAGAGCTAGCTCAGGGTAATAAAATATGCCAGAATATATTGATGTATCAATAATGAGAAGAAGAAGAAAAACAGTAGTCCAAGGAGCTAGGCAGGGAAACCATCAAGTTCAAGTCCACCAACAAGTCCTCATTCAAAATTAATAGCTGCAACCAGGCAAAATCACACTGGGAGTCAAATACCACAGCAAAGTTCAGAAACAAGAATCAAGGCCAGGAAAGAGGCTGAAGTAGGGCAACAAACAGGCAGATGCAAAGGAAATAGAAGAGCTGCATAGGTTAGATCAAAAAACTCAGCTATATCTGCAACATGCACCTGGTAGAAATCCCTTAAATGCTAGCTGGGCATAAGAGTCCACAGTATTTCTGGGGACAGCTGGCGCATCCGCCACAAAGTACTTGTCAGTGAGACAAAGGGCCAAGGGAGATCAATAGTTAACTGTTTGGTGGATGCTACCGGAGGCTTGCAAATCCCCAGTAAAGCACTCAGTCTATCTACAGGGACATACTTAGAACTCATTCACTTAAGAAGAAACTGCTTGCCAGTGAGGGTAACAAAATAATCCCATTTTGAATTCTGGCATAAAAATAAGTGAAGTTTCTAAGGAATAAAATGGAAACTAGCGAAATGAGTATTTGAATGTTAGAAAACGTGCTCAGCTGCAGATCTGTTATCATTTTATCTGCTCCAATTTATCTATCCCTACTACCTAGTCAGAATAAGATTTAAAAATATTGCTGGACTTCATGTGTGCAGTTTCATGATGAATGTAGTTTACTGATTTGTCAGAAAAGAAAAAAAAAGGTAGGACAGGTGGACTGTATTATATGTCAAATTAGAGATCCAAACATTGAAAAATCCAAAAACTATTAACAAATGGGGGTTTGTAAACAGTTTTTGACTGAGTCCTTCAGCAATAGAAAGTCCTCAGAAAGTATTTTTTTGGAGGGAGAAAGACACACTTAAATTCAAATCTTGAAGAACCCCAGTTATTTGAGGGATGCATTTGTGCAATGAGCCAGTTGTTGATTAAGAGAGAAATATAGCTTTCTATAGAAAAGTCAGGATAACTCAACAGTTTTACAATTTTTCATCATTCATGGGCAGGTTTACATCAATAATAAATATGAGCTACAGACTTCCACACCAAACCTATCTGCATTAAAACTGAGGCTAAATTAGAGCATGCTATTGAACATGGAATAAGACTCAGAGTATTAAATCCATTTGGGTTTCTACTTTATTTTGTTGAATTATGGTAGAGGAGGTCAGGAACCCTGTAGAATTTTGTGAAGACTTCACTTTTTCTGTTTTCATCATTTACATTTTTTATCACATTTTTATTTAGCTATGATTGCTAACATAAACCAGACTGATTTGCTGTGTCAACCACCGCTAACATGTATTAGCTGGGCTGCAATAGAAACAATGTCGTTTAACTCCTGCTGCTTTCCTGATCAACAAATCAAGGACATTCAAATGTCACTGACCTTTGTTTTCATTACTGTAATGCCTGCTTTTATGGATTTTCTATGACTTTTTACAGTAAGAAGCCTTGTGGCCTGCTATGACAGAGACACTAATTATAGTCTTTATTAACTAGTGTAATTCTTATCAAAATATATAAGCTTACCATCCTTTACTGTAGGTTTAGCTACACATATTCTCATATAAAAATTAGAGGAGGGATTTTATCAGTTTAATGATTGAGCAAATTATGTAAAAGCTAATATCAAAAGGAGCAAGATTTACCAATATGTTACTAATTTCTGGAAGTAGCAGCAAATGTCTTCTCCCTGTTAATATGAGATTGTTGTCATTTTTAAATATCTGTATTGTCAGAACACATCTTTCTGAAAACAAGGCCATCCCTACTCTACATTCCTCAGATGTGTAAAACAGAAAGGTAGCCCCAACCTCAGAGCATCAGCAGTGGCACTGTGATAGAAAGATGGAAAAAGTAGGTAACATTGGTCACTATGATGTGTATTCCCTATGATTTCTGTCATAAAATTTTCACAGGTATTCCATCAAAGAGAGTTCAAAGGAAGATATTAACAGGATTTTTACAGGAAGTTCCCAAGTTTAAGAGAAATGGTAAGCCAAAGGTTGTAGAAAAGTAGAAAGTATTTCAAAATGTAACCAGTGAGCAGTGGAAGTTGGAAATAGTTGTTGGGCTGATCAAAACGAAGGAACATCCAACCTTGTTCCCGGTACTGAGTCCCTACTCTTTCAGAAGACTCTCCTGAAGCAGCCACCTTCAAGTCCCACTCACAGCTACTATTAAGAACCGAACCAGTACAGACTATAAATATTGTGTTGTGCTCTTCACCCTGGTGCAAAGTGAATAGGAGGCTGTTCCTCACCATACACTGAGACCCACAAGGACATATCACTTGATAGTTAGCATGAGCACAAGCACTCTGCAGACCACAGATAGTTTGACTATCTGAGAGATGTCTTTGGTACCAATGTACAGAGAGAGTACACCCACAACAAAATTCCAGAGTGACTCAAACATATTGTTCTATGACAAAAAGATTTGGGACCCTCTCAGAGAAAAAATGCCAGGATAGTAGTACACACATTGCCATGGTACTATGTTCTGAACAGATGATTATTTTGCTTTACTTCTCCGTTACTTCACTTATGTCTTCTGGATTCCAGTTTGGGCACTTGGTATATTCTACCTGACTTTTTTACTAGTCTTAATATTAAGCTTTCCACTTTACTCTATAATATCAACTCCTACAATCAGAAGGATTTCCAATGTTCTTTCTAGACTGGAAATTGGACTTGCTGCTTGAGAAATAACTGTTTTCTCAAGAAAAGTTATAATGTTGGCTTTTATGTTATTGGACACCATAATAATGAATACAAAAAGAGCAAAAGGATATACATTGTATAAATACAAAGAGCAAAAAGAAGAAAAATAGATGAAATAAAAAGATAAAACTGTTGAAAAAAACCCCACATTTAGAACTCATTGACTTTAAAAAGCAGCAGAAAGGAAGACAGGAAAGGCCTTTAATTTAACTCGGAAGCTTTGTACTCAGAAACTCTGTAAATAAATAAAATATAAGGAACTGTCATGGTTTAACCCCAGCTGGCAACTAAGCACCACACAGCCGCTTGCTCACTCCCCCCAGGTGGGATGGGGGAGAGAATCGGAAGAGTAAAAGTGAGAAAACTCATGGGTTGAGATAAAGACCGTTTAATAGGGAAAGCAAAAGCTGCGCATGCAAGCAGAGCGAAACAAGGAATTCATTCACTCCTTCCCATGGGCAGGCAGGTGTTCAGCCATCTCCAGGAAAGCAGGGCTCCATCACACCTAACGGTTACTTGGGAAGACAAATGCCATCACTCCGAATGTCCCCCCCTTCCTTCTTCTTCCCCAGCTTTATATACTGAGCATGACATCATATGGTATGGAATAGCCCTTTGGTCAGTTTGGATCAACCATCTTGGCTGTGTCCCCTCCCAACTTCTTCTGCACCTGGCAGAGCATGGGAAGCTGGAAAGTCCTTGACCAGTGCAGCAACAACTAAAACATCAGTGTGTTATTAACACTGTTTTCAGCCCAAATCCAAAACATAGCCCCATACTAGCTACTACAAAGAAAATTAACCCTATTCCAGCCAAAACCAGCACAGGAACTTTGTCAAAGGAGTAGAGATGAGAAATATGCTCAATTAAAAACACTTCTTCTGAAAAAGACTGGAAATCGGAGAAAGAAAATGTTCTTCAACTCAGAGCTCAGAGCCAGAGGAAATAACACACATACAGACAAAACCTTTGACAGTGAAAACACTAGATTTTTCCCTAATTTCAAAAAAAATAAAATCCTTTTAATATAAAATTTGTTTCCCGAGGGAAAAATAGATGAAGAGTGTGGGAACCAGACAGTTCCTGAGAAATAAAAAGAAATAATCTTTTGAGAAAAACCAATAAAAATAGGACATCTACATCTGTCACTCTCAGTGGTAAGATAAGAGAATATTCATGGTTATAAAGCCTGCCAATGAGTGCCTCAACAGGCAGCTGCTGTGAGATGATAGAATTAGTTAATAAGGTCTCACAATGCCAAATGAGCAGAAGGTTCTCACTGTGCCACCAGTTATGTTGTATCACAACTCACTGCTACACTGCTATCAGACAGCTGCTTTAAAAAAGTCTGTATATGATGCTAGAGTTGAAGTTACCTAACTGTCTGTGGCTCTGTGTCTCTGAAACGGGTTGTTCAGTCTGTAGGAGCCAACATATTAACAAAGTGGCTTGGCATACATTTCTTGCCAGCTGCTGCTCTATTTTGATGTAAGAGCCTAAAGGCTACTATGTGACACCATATTTGCCTCTCATTCCCTAAATGACTGTCTCTGACAAGTTTCTTAGACAGAGCTGTGCAAGAAAAAATATTTCCTTAACCAATGGAGGCAATCTCATTACTCTTAAGGTGTTTTTAGGTCAATAAAGTATTAAATCTTATTCATAATAATTGTATTAACCATAATATCTAGGGAACGGAGTCACACAGTAGTAGGTATTCTTCAAGAAAAGAAAGAAAATTTCACGTCTTTTCCTACTGAGATGACAATTCAAGTGTGAAATAAGAGACAATAGGTAGATGTAGTCTCATCTGAAAGCAGTAACAGCAAGGAAATAATATTTGTCAGCATAACAGATAGTAGGCTCAGCACAGCACAGCTCAGGATGCCTTTCATAACCAGTGCAGCAGACCTGGACCTGAAGAAAGGTAATGAAGTAGCATTACAGATGTTTGCAGGGAGTGCCTCCCAGGAACGATGAGTTACTTGGGAAAAAGAATGTAGAGGACTCTTTGAAAATGTAACACATGGGGAAAGAAGACTGACATGAAGAAAAAGATTACATATAGGATGAGGATTGGCTCTAAAATGTCTGAAAGTGATTAAAAGCATCTTATATTTGTTGTGGTACAGTGGAGCAGAAGTTTGCATTTGTATTCCCTGGAGTAAAGGATGTGAACTTTGGCAAGTGTTGTGTCTGGGCAAGGGAAAGAAAAGGCACTGTTTCAGACATGTCCAACAGAACCAGGATGATTTAGCTATATCAGGACCTGCAAAGAGTTTTGAGACTAAATGACACCCAGGAGGCAGAACTGACTCATGGGTGGGAGATTAATGTTATCATCTGTCATCATGAAAAAATTATAGGGTTAGGCCTTGAGAAAGATCAAAAGGTTTACTTAAGCTTAAGGTAACAGGTGGATAATTTCCACTGGGAAACAGATAAAAGAAAGCAAATGATCACCATGTTGCAGTTTATCATTATCAGAAACTTATATCAGCCATTAAATTTATGCAGAAATGCGGGTCAGTGGAAAACAGGGAATCATACAGGATTCAAGGAAATTCTGTGAAAATCCCACAGAAGCCGAAAAGAGAAAAAAGAGCTTCCTGTGAGGGCACAACCTATTCCTTCTTCCCTTGACATTGGAATATTTCTTTGTGGGTAACTTTTTGGAACAGCTCTTAAATAGTGCAGCACAGACAGCAGAAGAGACAGCAGAAGAGTATAAGGGGGGGAGGGGGTGTGTTTGTTTCGGGTTTTTTTTATCAGAAGCTTCCATGTAAATAAGAGTGTATTTTAACTGAAGTGCCATAATAGGGGAGTTGAAATGCTGGCAGGTCACAAATTTGAACCAGATGTCTTGAAGAAAGAAGGATGACGAGGATGATTAGATCCCCTAATGTTACAACAGGGGGAAGGGGAGAGTGGAATAGGAAAAAAAAAAAAAAAAAAAGGAAAGGAATGGCATCTCAGCTGCAAAGAGACATACGCATAAATACAGGCTAATTCTGTTGTTTCTATATGTCAAATAATTTTCATCTTCTGATCCTGGGCAAATCCTAAGTAATCAGCTATTTCTTGTCAATTTTTAAAAATCTGCCATTGAAGTGGCATCTAGAAACCAAGATTAGCAACAAATCTAAGATGTTTGTTTAAATAATTCTAGTTATCAAAGAATGTAAATCCCATATATGACAGCTGTATTAGATGAGATTTTCCCAAACAAAACATCCTACACTACATACTGCTAAATCTAGTCATTCCTATTATATTCACTCATTAATAGCTCCAACATAGAAAACACTTTGTAATATATATATTTTTTTAAGAGGAGTCCTTTTTTTTGTACCTCTTGAAGTATTTAATTCAGCTGTAAATTCCTACATTTAGTAGAAATATGTCTAAAAAAGATAAATTTCCTAAGTAACTTATTTTTTCTGACAATTTTTATTTTTAAAAAATTGAATCAAATGGTTAAACGTAATAATTTTAACTGCACAAAGTCAAAACAGGTGGCATTTGGAGAACAATTCATGTCTATGAGGTATCAAAACTTACCTTTTCTACCAGAAATATCTGTACTTTAGTGGTACAAGAAGACAAGCAAACAAAACCCAACACAACTGTTTCACTTTACAGAAACAGAACGATTTCTCTCTGTCATTGTAGTGATTATTTGGCAGCAGCTGCTCCTTGGTGACCCCTTGGTCTTACTTTCTCTATTAGCTTCCATCTCAGTGGGACTTAGTTCTCTACTTCTGTTGACTTCATCTGCCTGCTCCTCTTTAAGCTCTTCCTTTGGTCTTCTAACTCACTTCCTTTCTTTAAGTTTCAGCTAAATCCCTGTTGGTACCTTGTGATTTATTGTCTCTATAAGGACTTCTATGCTTTTTTTGCAAGTACAGATACACTAGTAACATTATTTTCAGTGATTTGTTAACTGTGCTCAATCAGAGACAGAACAAAAGAGAATCTTTGCTTCTGGAGTTTAATTCCTAGCTAAAAATAAAACATTATTTTTTGTATCAGGTAGCGGCTACGAGGAAGCATACTTTAAATTAGTTAATAAAATAACATTCCCCAGTTATCTCAAATATTGTATACCTATCATTCAAATAACAAGCCATGATTTTAAAGCACAAGACTACATCCAAGCTTATGACCTTGTAACAGTAAAGTAAGAGTAAATTCTATCTGATGATGATGCAATTTTGAATCTTTTGGCAAACCCTGAGGCTCAATGACTTAGAAATCACTGAGTGAACATACAGTTATGTTTATAATATTTATTTAAATAATTTTTTTGTGTCACTGTAGCTCTATATATTAACAAAACATTTATTACAAGTGGGTCTTTAAAAGACTCTGGCTTTATATCCCAGACTGAATGAAATTAAATACTGCAATGTGGTTAACACAAAAGTGTTGAGGACAGTACAGCTCTAAGTTCAGGCAAACAAATTGTCAGCCAAAATGGATGAGCATCGAATAATGTCAATTACAGCAGCCTTTACTTATGGTGAAACATCTTAAAATTAAAGGTCAATGCAGAAGCAGAAAGCTTTTTGCAGTTTCTTGCTGGAAATAACATTTTCATGCTTAAATTCATGTATGTGTTTTTGCTTGAAATATTTTTGTTGTTGTTTTGGAAACATATCTAAACTATGGAAAGTTTTAGAAAATACTGCACGGATGCTAAAGGTATTTTCCTGCTTTGGAAATGGCAGTTTGAAATCATAGGGCAGGCAGTCCAAAAACCAGGAGAATATCTTTCTAAAAACTACAATGGTTAAAATATCAACAGGTCTAAAGTTCAGCTGCTAACACTGATAACTGAAATGGTACTGCTAGGTCCCGTACAGCCAAAGCCTCAAAAATTAGTTGGGAAATGTACATACTTATTAAATTGTTCCATCCATTTTCCAACATCAAAGTAAATCTCAAATAAGTCTTTAATTTGCATTTTAAAAAGCGTCTTGATTGCTGGTTAATTAAATATTGATTGTTCAAAGAACACTTATTGAAATTTAGTAGGAATGCAAGAGATAAGGAAGGTTGCTAACTCATTTATACAAAATTACCTCTGAAATACACGTATAATTACATTCTTATTGTTTGAATGAAGCCTTATTGTTGCTTGAAAGGATATTTAGCTTTTTAATTGGTAGTAATAAAGCCAACAGGAGCTTCTTAGTTCTTAGTTAATGTAAACACTTCTGCTCTTGGATCCAAACTGTAGTTCATCTCTTAAGTCAAGGGGAACTGCAGAACAAGAAAAAGTGTAACTTTCGATCTCTTTCTCTTGCAGTGTGCTATTTCTCTTACACCAAGGCCCTGCAACACCTTGATGCCTACACCAGTAACACAATAAGCATGTCCCTCTAGCAGCTTTATGTCAAAATTATAGACATTTTACTGCCTAGGACTGGCAAGCTATTATGTTTATAAAGTGCACTATTTTCCCTTGCTGTTGTAGATCCATTTTGGTTTACTCACTAGCAAACTCAAGTTCATATTAACATGAGAAATGCAGAGTCAGAAATTGCTCATCCATAACAATGGGGCAAAAGAAGAAATCTGACTTCAAATCCAATAAACATAAGGGATATTCTGCTGCTTTTACGGATATAGAATCAGTGGCTTAAGTTGGATACCAACACTATAAACACTCAGCAGGAACCAGATTTCTTAGAGGAATCTGCCTTTGAAATTAATTCTTGGAGAATATCTTTACCACCCCCAGGCAGAAAATGAGGAAATATTCACTCCAAACATAAAGTTTTGTCCACACAACTTCCTTTGGAAAAAAAAGTCTCTAGTAGGACACTACTTAAAACTTACTTTCTTTTTTCTCCTCCTCTTGGATGAGGAAAAATATAGAAAGTAAGTTGATAAACAGGGGAGTCTATATATTCCTTTATTTCTTTTCATATTTTCTTTATCTACGGTAAGTAAGCACACAGTGGGTTTTAAATGTCATTTGTATAAACTGTTACTATAAATACATAGAAAAATTTTTAAAAAGACATGATTCCTTTAACCAAACTGAAGACAAAATTATGGAAACAAACTGTACTAACTTCCTCAGAGGTGCTATATTACTTTTGTGTTTATTTGGCCTAAGATGATGGTTGGTGGCACTCTTCATATCAGCAGAGGAAAGGCCAGTCATAAATCAGTAATTTTTGTTCTGTTGAAAAGAAGAAATAGGATTTTTTTACTGAGACAGCTGTAGGTTAGACCCTTCTGCATGCAATCCCCATCATGTTCTCCAACTGAGCTGCAATGGCTAGTTCCTCGTGCCTCCTGTTCTTTCTCATACATTTAGAGCCTTGGGGCTGGGGTGATGATTAGAAAAGATAATTTATCAGTAATATAATGGAGAGAAAAATGATATCTGGGTATCTGCTCTGTTGGCTTCAGCTGCTGGACAGTAGACTTGGATGGGTCTTTAACTAAAGGACTATTAGATTGGGCAGTTTCTAAAAAGCCTGCAGGTGAAACAAGGAAAGAAAAGTCAGAGTAATTTGTGACATCTCGAGTGTTCAGATGCTTATCCTTTCAAATGTATACATCCAATCTGCAGATGCTCTCTAACTTCCAGTCTCACTTTGCAGAGGGGGTTGAATGAATCATCAAGTATCTATATTTGATTCAGTTTTATTTCATATCTTCCTTTAAAAACATCTATCTATATTTGAAATAAAGATTTTTTTTTTCAGCTCTACAGAACCTGTGTAATGTTCACAATTTCAGATTATAAACTGAGGGAGCTGTTGAACCACAGACAGACAAAATGATTGCCTGTATTTGTTTGCAGGGACCAAGGGGCAGACCATGCTGACAAATCCTAGCACGGTAATGGGCCCTGTGTGCAGGAGGCAGTCCACAGCATGGCTCTCTGCAAACTTCATATTGTGTTGCAGCCTGAGACCACAAATCATTTGGCAAAAAAGACTGACTGAATTCATGGCATGTCTGATTCAATTGCTGGGCAAGGGATACCTAGAACCAGGCACTGTTGTACTCCAAGTAAAGGAGTTGGGCAGACAGGCACACATATGGCCATAGTTTATTAATCCCCTTGTACTTTAGCCCAACTGAAGAAGTAGAGCAATGTAAACTTTCCCACTGGTATTTCCAGAGCATAGGCTTAAATTGAAAGAGTTCAGAAAATGAAAGAGTTTGAGCAAGGACCTTCACTTAAAACACAATATTGAAGTATTTAAGGCAATATTTAGGCTTCTGTTTTTATTTCTTTTCTGAGGAAAATCACTATCCCATCCATGGGACAAATAAAAAGAAGGACAAGAAGATTTATCAGGAGAGTTAAAATAACGAAATATATAACTTAATTAAAACACAGCTGTGCAAAACATGATTAAGTAATTGAAGGAATAGACTCAAGGACAGAGGAGATTATTTTAGGCAGACAAAAGTATATAATTATGAGTAATGGGCTAAATCTGAGCAAAAGAAAATTAAAGCCCAGAAACAAATTCTCACTAGTAATCTCAGTTTGGGTACAAAATAGTTTTTGCTGGTATAACCACAAATCTGGCTTGGCTAAATCTAAACTGAGGCACTTAGATATCGTAATGAAGAGGGTTATATGCCAACTCAAAAGGAAAAACACCCAAGAACAGACAAGCCTCCCAGCACTCCAGAATAAGCTTTGCCAGAAAGTTCTGCAGGGATGCAGAGGGAACCCCAAGATTTAAAAATTTAAAATTTTAAAATCCCAAAATATAAGTGATTGAAGAATTACTTCTTTTCCATTTCTACATCATATGGGTTATTTTCTGAAATATTGTGCCATTCCCATTCCAGTATCATAGAATCATAGAAAGGTTTGGATTGGAAGGGACCTTTACAGGTCATATAGTCCAACACCCCTGCAAGAGCAGGGACAGCTTGAACTAGATCAGGTTGCTCAGAGCCCCATTCCAACCTGACCTTGAACGTTTCCAGGGATGGGGCCTCCACTACCTCTCTGGGCAACTTGTTCCAGTGCCTCGCCACCCTCATTGTAAAAAATTTCTTTCTTAAATCCAGTCCAAATCTGCCCTCCCTTAGTCTAAAACCATTGCTCCTTGTCCTGTCACAACAGGCCTTGCTATAAAGTCTGTCCCCGTCTTTCCTATAGGCCCCCTTTAAGTACTGGAAGGCTGCTATAAGGTCTGCCCACAGCCTTCTCTTCTCCAGGCTGAACAACCCCAACTCTCTCAGCCTGTCCTCACAGGAGAGCTGTTCCAGCCCTCGGATCATTTTTGTGGTCCTCCTCTGGACCTGCTCCAACAGCTCCATGTCCTTCTTGTGCTGATGACCCCAGAGCTGGATGCAGTACTCCAGGTGAGTTCTCACCAGAGCAGGGTAGAGGGGCAGAATCACCTCCCTCAACCTGCTGGCCACCCTTCTTTTGATGCAGCCCAGGATACGGTTGGCCTTCTGGGCTACAAGCACACATTGTCGGCCCATGTCCAGCTTTTTGTCCATCAGTACCCCCAAGTCCTTTTCCACAGGGCTGCTCTTGATCACATCATTCCAGCCTGTATTGAAACCGAGGATTGCCCTGACCTACATGTAGAACCCTGCACTTGGCCGTATTGAAGCTAATGAGGTTCACACAGGCCCATTCTCCATCTTGTCCACATCCCTCTGGATTACATCCCGTCCTTCTGGCGTGTCAACTACACCACTCAGCTTGGTGTCATCTGCAGACTTGCTGAGGGTGCACTCTATCTCGCTGTCAATGTCATTGATGAAAATACTGAACAGCACTGGTCCCAGTACGGAACCCTGAGGGACACCACTTGTCACTGATCTCCATCCGGACATTGAGCCATTGACTGCTACCCTCTGGATGTGATCATCCAACCAATTCCTTATCCACTGAACAGTCCACCCATCAAATCTGTATCTCTCCAATTTAGAGAGAAGGATGTTGTGGGAGACTGTGTCAAAGGCTTTACAGAAGTCCAGATAGATGACATCCATTGCTTTTCCCTTGTCCACTGATGTGGTAACTCCATCGTAGAAAGCCACTAGGTTGGTCAGGCAGGACTTGCCCTTGGTAAAGCCATGTTCGCTGTCTCGAATCACCTCCCTGTCCTCCATGTGCTGTAGCATAGCTTCTAGGAAGATCTGTTCCATGATCTTCCCAGGAACAGAGGTGAGGCTGACAGATTGGTAGTTCCCAGGGTCATCCTTTCTACCCTTTTTAAAAACGGGCACAATGTTTCCCTTCTTCCAGTCACCAGGGACTTCACCTGACTGCCATGACTTTTCAAATATCATGGAGAATGGCTTGGCAGCTACATCAGCCAACTCCCTCAGGACTCTAGGATGCATCTCGTCAGGTCCCATAGACTTATATATGTTCAGGTTCCTCAGGTGGTCACAGAACTGATCTTCCCTTACAGTGGGAGGGGCTTTACCCCCCTGGTCCCCTACATGTTGTCCATTGACTCGGGAGGGGTGAGGAGAGCGGTTGCCAGAGAAGACTGAAGCAAAAATGTTGTTGAGTACCTCAGCCTTCTCATCTGTTGATACTAGGTCACCATTCTTGTTCATCAGTGGAGGTACGTTTTCTTTAACTTTCCTTTTCTGTAGAAGCCCTTCTTGATATACCTGTAGAAGCCCTTCTTCTTATTCTTTGCACCTCTTGCCAAGTTCAGCTCCAGCTGCACCTTGGCCTTCCTGACCCCATCCCTACGCAAGCGGGCAGCGTCCCTATACTCTTCCCAGGTTACCCCTCCCTGCCTTGTTCCCCCTGTTTCCACTGCCTGCGCTTCCACTTCCACTGCCCTCTTGCTCTTTAGTTTGACCAGCATGTCTCAACTCAGCCATGCTGGTCTCTTCCCTTCCTTGCCTGATTTCCTCCATCTGGGGACTGAGAGCTCTTGCGCTTTATGGAAAGCCTACTTAAAGATCTGCCAGCTCTGTTCTGCTGCCCTGTCCCTGAGGACAGTTTTCCAGGGTGTCCTACTGACTAACTCCTTGCCAAACTATATGTTTAATTGTACCTGGGGGTGACGGAGAGAAACTCACCAATGGCTGTGTCAGGGTGCACAGGGATGGACAGACAGGGCCGGGACAGGGCGTCAGCTCATGGCTAGGGTCAAGCTCAGGCCCTGTGAGGGGAACTGGGTCAGGCTCCACCCCAGGATGGCCTCCTGATGGTGGGGGCTCATCCCTGGGCCTTGAGCTGGCCTCAATCCCCAGCCGGTGGGGCCCAGTCCCATGTCCCCACTCAGCAAGGGGCATCCCCACACCTTGCACCCTGGTGGCAAAGGGCTTGGTACGCACCCCCATGGCAGCGGCAGGAGTGTGCACGGGGCCGGGTTGGGGTTCTGTTCCATAGGGAGCCCTGGGGCAGGCTTCCTGGTGCTCAGCCTGAGAGGGTGTGCAGATTACACTTCGTTTCTGTCATATCTGAGGCATTCACTCTTCAGTTTTACCATTTTCTAACATTACTTAATGTGATTACTTAACAGATCATCTATTACATAGGTGCTAAGGATTTGAGTTTGTGTTGACGAGGAGCCGGAGCATGGCCAGGCAAGAGCAGAGCTCAAGAACTTGCTTCTTGCCCCCAATCCTCCACACTGCCAGGGGAGCATTCAGCTACCAAAGCTAGATAAAGCCAGGGATCAGCCAAATCTAGCAGTGCTCTAGCCACATTTGCTTCAACATATCTTCTTCAAAGTGTAGTTATTTAAAACAATGCAAGGCTTGCAGTGGTAGAGAGATATAATGCATCGTCTTTGGCTTTAATAGTTTATATTGTCTGACTCTTCTCCTATCCATAGCACTAACCAAATATTCAATTCATATGGGTGCTTCACTCAAAGACTAAATATCTGTGAAAAACTCTATCCCTGTTAAGGAAAGAATACAACAGTTTTCTCACCCTATTCTCCAAAAGACTGGAGGGAATACAAACTCATACAATTCATGAATTTGTAACATGAGTACTTCCTAAATCCTCTCATCATATCAGGGACAGAAACTGCACTCTGAAGGGCTGCCCACCAAATCTTCATAAATATCTGACTTACTTGTTAGTTATGAGACCGGCAAGCTTTAGAGAGGACAGAAAGGATATGAACGCACAGTGAAAAAGATGCTGTACTTTATTTTGGATACTTGTTGCAGTAGATTCTCTGCTGCATGCACCTGAATTTTTGGCATTCCAAGAAGTGTTAGCACAAGAGGCCCTTTGAATCCACGTATATGCAATGGCAGCAAAACAAAATGACCAAGGTCTGCTCTAGGACTCCCACCTCCTCCAGTTCCTCATGTGATTTTTATCTCCCCTCACCTCTGGAAACCTCAGGCCTTAACCTGGGCTAAGGTTTGCTGGAAATTCTTCAGGAGATCTCCCCCCAGTCTTCATAGATCTTTATATCCCTCGCTTTCTTTTTTTTAAGTATAAAGCAGCAAAATGGTACTCTGTTTGCAAGGCTACTTCTCCCCCACACGTTTTCCATCATCTTAAGAATGCAGTATCTGTTTCAACTGCTAAGAATTTAAAAATATAGTTTGAACATATCAAAAAAATACTATATATTCTCTGATGACTAGCCAATAGCTCTTATGAGAGCTTTATATTAACAGGATCATGCAACCACCAACCAAGCACACAATAACTCATATTTTCAGTCCTGATTATCAGATGAAGTAATTCAAGCTAGCTATTCAAGAGCTTTTACTGGCAATATTTCAGTGGCAATATGGCAGGCGACATCAAGTTGGGGCAGACGACACCAAGTTGGGCAGGAGCATTGATCTGCTTGAGGACAGAAAGGCTCTACAGAAGGATCTGGACAGGCTTGATCAATGGGTTGAAGCCAATTGGATGAGGTTCAACAAGACTAAGTGTCAGGTCCTGCACTTGGGTCACAACAACCCCATGCAACGCTACAGCCTTGGGGAAGAGTGGCTGCAAAGCTGCCTGGCAGAGAAGGACCTGGGAGTGCTGGTTGACAGCTGCCTGAATAGGAGCCAGCAGTGTGCCCAGGTGGCCCAGAAGGCTGATAGCATCCTGGCATCCTGGCTTGTATCAGAAATAGTGTGGCCAGCAGGAGTAGGAAGTGATTGTCCCCCTGTACTCAGCACTGATGAGGCCGCACCTCGAATACTGTGTTCAGTTTTGGGCCCCCCACTACAAGAAAGACATTGAGGTGCTGGAGCGTGTCCTAAGAAGGGCAATGAAGCTGGTGAAGCCACAAGTCTTATGAGGAGCAGCTGAGGGAACTGGGCTTCTTTAGCCTGGAGAAAAGGAGGCTGAGAGGAGAACTTATTGCTCTCTACAACTACCTCAAAGGAGGTTTTAGCAAGGTGGTTGTTAGTCTCTTCTCCCAAGTAACAAGGGATAGGACAAGAGGAAACGGCCTCCAGTTGCACCAGGGGAGGTTTAGGTTGGATATTAGGAAATATTTCTTCACTGAAAGAGTCTTCAAGCACTGCAACAGGCTGCCCAGGGAAGTGGTTGAGTCACCATCCCTGGAGGTATTTAAAAGACATGTAGATGTGGTGCTTAGGGACATGGTTTAGTGGTGGACTTGGCAGTGCTAGGTTAATGGTTGGACTTAATGATCTTAAAGGTCTTTTCCAACCTAAATGATTCTATGATTCTATGACTGTACCTAGGGGAATGCTTAAACTCGGGTTTACAGTACATCTTGTACATTTAGGTAATCACATTTCTGTTTAAGTCCTGGCATGACCTCAGGTTCACGTGAATGTAATAGGCTGTCCATGTGATAATCCTGCTGGGTTATGTAAGGAAATGATTAACAGTTTTACTTTGTCCTGTCAGCTCTGAGCACTAATTCCAAAAGCACATTCTGCTTTCTTTGACAGATTTTTAAGAGATTGCATGTCCTAAATGGCTGTCAGTCTGCATAATAATCTGAACTATAACACTCAAAACTTTTATAAAACACTGCTAATAGTGGTTATTTAAATAACATTCATTTGCATGTTGTATATTACCAGTTTATGGGTTCATTCTCAGCTTTAGAGTTTGGAATTTCCTGCCCCCCCCTCCACATGGGCAAACATTCACAATGCTACATCTTCAGCTTTCGGTATCAAGAAACTAAATTAGATTCTAAATTCAGATGCTCTCTTTTGTCATATCCCAAGTCTTACACAGGTATAAACCTAGAGTTATAATGTCTAGGTATTAATTTTACATGGTATATGCATATGACTCCAGATCTAATCTCTGAATCTCTGTAAGGATCAGTTCTTAATCTCCTGGAAATAGGACACAACAGCAAACGTATTGTTTTAGTTTACAGCTTCTTAAGAGTTTTCGTTTTTCCGTTTACTCTCACAGTCTGCAAGTGTGCAGAATTTCCTGAATTCCTAGTCTTCAGCGTTTGCATGTATTTAAAATATCTGCATGCATGAGTGAGGATTCCTGCCTCCTGAATTTGATTTCTTTCTAAACCTTCATTTTCTTTTTTTAATTTTCATTTGGGTTTGGTTTTTTTTTTTTTGGTCAAATTATACTGGGAATACTGGTTTCTATTAAGTTTGCAAATACAGGCAAATACCCAAAATCTAAGCTATAGTGTTTAAAATGTGTCATTACAGTGCTTAAAATTTAAGAACTGAGCTTTTTACTTTGTCCTTTTCAGTCCAAAAAGACAAGGAAATACTAAATATCTAAAGATTAGGAATCCTTTGTTTTATGTCTGGCATGTCTGATCCCTACATCCTACCTATGGACTCTCAGAAGTGAAGTAGCTTTATCCACTAATATATTTTTAGGGCGCATCTAACTCAGTGGTAATGTAAATAAAGTAAGGTTGGAACCAGCATGAAACACAAGCTGGAAACAAGGAATCACACTTAGCACTTTGGGATTCCTTCTTTTTCTTCTCTATGGTTACAAATGATAATCCATGCTATGTACACTTCTATTAAAGGTTATCTGGCAGCAACTCAAAGCAAAACTTTAGATGAGTGCTGTCTAGCAGTTTGAACAATTCTGTAATGACATACTTTGCATTCTGAAATGGAACTCGGGAACTCTTCGGCACAGACTGTCATGGAAGCCAAGGTTAAAACATGGGTCAGAATGAGACTAAATGTCGCAGAGCATACATTTCTTGTTCATCATCAAACATAATAGTTTGGAAGCAACCATTGACTCATTGCTTGGAGCTGAGAATATATCAAGAGAATAAGCTAGTGAAGAGCATCTTGCACATTAAAGTGTCTTTCTTTTTAACATTCAATTTTTAAGATGTCACTGTATAGCATAAAATCACATTTTTATATAAAAACAATTTATAAAACAAGCAGCATCATATTTTCACTATTTTTAATCGCTTTCCTGAGCTTTGGATACTGGACAATGTTGGAAACAGAGACAGCACAGCCTTTCACATGAAGCAACTAAAACAAAAATTAGTAAGGCCAGTGTTCCTCTGTGACCCATATGTCCAAAATATATATAAAATATACAGTCTAACATCAACAACTCTTCTGCAAGGATAGAGGATAGTTTGCTTTGGTCTGGAGATAAAAGATGAATGCCGTACATATGCAAAGGCCTAGCTTTTATCTGTATTTCCACTAGAACTTCATTGTTTAAGGAGCTGATGTGATCTATAGTAAAACTCGGTCTTGCTCTTAGGTTAAATTTTGAATACTACATCAGAAAGGCACTTTTCTCAGTATTCAAATAAAATTGCCCTTCTGAGTAAGAATTTTTTTTAATACTGAAGAGCAAGTCTTTGAATCCGTTATACATGAGACCTTTTTTTTGGTAAAACGTGCAAAACGCAAAATGTCTGTGTTTCATATGCCTCTCAGTTTTGGAAAGAGACCTTAACAGTCCACAGGGAAATTTGATTTAAAATAGCCTCTTCTCCCCTTGATTTTTGCTTGCACCTCTCCCTCTCATGTCTGTTCAAAAATCTATCAATGAGTAACATTTGGTTGAATTTTTCCCCCTTTTCACAATTTAATACATTTTCTAAATTTCTGAGACTTGAAAGTTTTTGAAGCCCTCAGAAGAAGGGCTTTTTTTCCTTATTTCATACTGTGAACACCTTTCGTTACTTATTTTTACTATGATGACTGAAGATTTGGCCAAACACAATGGTATTCTTATGTCTTTAAAGTTCTTAGATTTGATCTTTTGGAAAAAGATTGAATTGTTTTTACTCCTATAAACTTTCTCTCAAAGATTTATGTGAATATATTTTTGGAGTATGGTGACCTGTCTGAACTATCCAAAGTATAATTTGGCTTATTGTTTTATTTATATGTTACAGTTAGCATTACTATTTCCTATCTTAAATATAAATATAGCTATGATTTTATAGCAATTCGGAGGAGATGCAGATGTGTCTGTTAGTACTATCTGATTCTGCAAATGACTGAGCATTAACAGAATGTTTACAGGATGTAGATATTAACACTGTAAACACTTTTATTGAATTAAAGTCAGGATGAGAAGGTTTTTTCAAAGTACTTAGTAGATTAAACTGCTTCTGCAATGCTTCGTTCTCATAACAAAAAATACAGTACCAGCACCAAATATAACGGTTTTGTATGTTAGTCTTTCCTCAGATATATCCACTGACAAACACTTCACTCCTATGAATATATGGCTATCATTTTCTTATTCCACAAGATGCAAATAATAATCAAGATAATCACTACCATGTTCAATCCAGATCCATTCTGATGGTATTAATGCAATTTAAAAATATAACATTTACCTATTTACAGGCAAGATTCTTAGTACAAGACGGAAGCACTAAGACATGTAAAATACTGAGTCCTAGTAATAAAAAAGTATTGATTCTAGCAGATGCTGATGATAAAGAAAAACTAAAGGCAAAGTATAGATACATTTATTTTGGAGACTGAGCCCAAGGTAAAGATATCACTTAATATCATGCAAGAAGACTAAATAAAGCTTTAAATGAAAACTGCCTGTAGCTTGTGTGCTGGACTGTGAAAGGCAAATAAGAATACTAATGAAAAGCATGGCCATTAGAGAACATCTTTGGCAGTTTTGTAGTTGTCTTTGAAAGAATGAGAAGATAAGGGCAGCAGAGCTTTTTTTGTTTCTTCCATTTGGAAGCAACAGAATGATATAATCCTATATGCCTTTGTTATTATCTGGCCAGAGTTGATTATTTGTGGCTAGATTTCTGTGTCTATAGAGAAGAGATTTACATCCAAATAATTATACTGATGATGTCTAGACTCACACCACTGCAAAGCCATGGAAACGGGTAGTTAACAAAGTTGATAGCAAACTAGCTTGTCAGTGAGTGTTTCAGTGCACCCCTCCTGCTCTGCAAATGAAAGGCCTCATGCAGCCACCCTTATTTTATTCTTAAATTAATTCATTCCTGCAGAAGTACAAACAGAGCATATAATTTCTAACGTAAAGAAACCATAAAATACAGAACTTCCTTGAGTATTTCTATTTAGTATTAATCATATCTGCTATATTGGAGGTATTTACAGGCTATATAGCATGCTGTAACACAGAAAACAGTTTGAGATGCTCTCTGGCAACTTCCTGAAAACAAATAAGTAATACTGAAAATCATTATCCACAGTGGGATCCTCCTAAGGGAACATCAGATGTACATCAGATAATAATTGAATTTACATCATATCATCAGCTTTCTAATCCCAAAAGAGCTGCTACAGACAGACAAAAACCTGTCAAAGCATTGTGCATTGCTCAGCTGTGTATGCATGGTGCGAATGCAGACCACAAACTGTTCTTTTGGCCACTTCCCAATTGCCTTTGACACCTCTTGGGAAAAGACATTTCAGGTGTTCTGCTGAAAAGAAGTGGTGCAAAATTTATGGCCAATGCAACAATTGTGGCTATCTGTCAGTCACGAAAGTTTTTCCCTAGACAGGTCTGAAACATACTGAATATTTTAAGATTTCATTTTTCAAGTTATCTGTTCTACTGAGCAAGATGAGGCATGTAGAGCATAATTTTCAAAACAAGTGGAAATGGCACACTGTTAGTGTGCATTTAGTAGTAAAAGTTTCCCTGGAGTTGATAAGGGTAAAAGTTCTAATGTCACCAAATATTTTTAAAAAAAACCCATAATTTGCTGTCTAAAATAATAAAAAAAAAATTGCAAGTGTCACTGTATTTATACTGTTATCACAAAATACAGTATCATGTAAACATAAGGTAGCACAGGTTGCAGAAAGAGAAAAATAAAAACCTGTAAAACCTAAAATCACTAAGTTTGTTGCAAAGAACTTTCAGAGTCCCTTCCTATTCCCATCATCCCATGTATGGTGTGAAATATGGATGATCATTCCCACGCAATGAGAAAGAGATAAGAAATCTTTAGGGCAAACAGTATAATTTACACCTAATTAGCTGTCTTAATATAGCAGAGGAGGAAAACAATGACTGTGTTGTCAATAATCACATGAACAGAATTGATCAGTAGTTTCTGGTGTATGTTTTTAATGCTCAGATGTAGTTTCCAACTATTTGAAATTTCCCACAACAAAACTGAAATTTTGCCAACATTTTTTAAGGATCAGTCAAGAAAAATGAAGTTGCATTTTTTGCTTGGGTGAGTAAGATAATACTGAGACTACCTAATGTGCCAGGATGAAGTTCATTATTTCAACATACTGTGCCCGCTTCAATTACCCTTTGTACAGCCAGACTAAAGACCTATTGTGTGGGAGACAGGACTTTCTAACAAGCTATACCAAGATTCTTTTGACAAGTCCCTTCCAGGAACTAAAAATTATCACAGTTTTCAGTCTTCCATTATATAGGTACTGTGTATCTTCTGCATACTATTAAGCCCTGAAAAAAAAAAGATTTTTCATTGCATTTGACTGAGTAGCTCCATTGTCTATATAGTGCATTAACTATATAGTGTCTGCATAATATGATAATAAATGTATTATCAGAAGCTACTAGAAATATAAAGGCATAGGAAGGGAATAATCTCTTTTATTGAACTAAACTAAAATTTGGCTCAATTCAACATTTGTATCAGACTGAGGTGCCACAGTGACTGCCAGTGTAATAGCTGAGATGTCCATGCTTTCACACATTTAAATTGTTGAGCTCCTTTTAGATCAGGGGAAATTATAAATGTTTGTGGATTGTTTTTAGCATTGTGGATTTCTCCAGCAATTTGAAATGTCAAAAAGCATTGTACATTTATAAGACTATAAAACAAACTGCTGAGGTCTTCATTTGACTATTAGCCCAAACTTATGGGGATCTCAGAGGGTAATATTCAGTTGGCAACACTCAAGAAAGATTACCTCCAAAAACTTTTTAAAAAGGAAGGTAATGAGACTGGAAGAATTGTCGTAAAAGGAAGTACATAGGCTGATAAAATCACAAATCCACTATCAGAAATGAACAGTTGATTTTTTATATTTAATTTTAAAATGCTTCTCCTGAGATCATGAAGCAAATTTTTAATGTTTCTAATCCATAACTATAGTGGAAGGATATTTTAAGTCAGAGGAAATGCTACTTCCTATGTTGTATTTATTTCCAATTATATAAACTTGACACTTGAATTCCGCAGAAAAACAGCTGTGTGAGTCATAAGCTTCCTTCAAAACTTGCTTCGTTGTGCTAAAAATTTTTACCTTGTCATTAACTAGGAAAAAAAAAAAAAAAGAAAAGAAGGTAGAATGAAAAGCACTTAAAGGCTGTGACTCTTTCTAATTCTAGCTGAACAAAAAGAGGTCTGTGCGTATACCACTTAACTCCCTAGAGTCATAGTGACAGTCAACACAATAACTATGAGCATCAAGACATGTCAACTGGCAATCAGGTTCAAAACAAGTGAAAAGCAACAGTGCTTCACACAGTAGCTACGTAATTCAAGGTAAAAAAAAATTATAAATGCTAAAGTTGGGGAGAAATTGGATGAACTTTTGGAAAGGTAACCTGCATTTGATTATTAAATAAACAGAACCTCCATTCAGCTGAGGAAATCTGAGATGAAAATAGTGGAGGTCTGGAGCACATTGCAGACACTTACTGACCAGCTTTTATGGCATCTCCATGTGGCCACTATTGTAAACAGGTGCCTAGGATAAATGAGTCTTTGTTTTGGCCCATTTTGGCTGTTTTTATGGCTTCCCATTTAGTGACTAGGAAAAAAATATGCAGTTTTGAAATTTGTGCTCTTTTCACACTCTATTTACTCTGTGCTTTCACTTTTGTAAGACTTCTGCTGGAGGAAATTAGAAGATTTTTTTTTTGTTATATGTTTGATTATATGTTCTTTAGGACAGGAATTGGTTAGCATAATAAGAAATAAATTACAATAAGAACCTTGTCTGTCAAATTCAGTGCGTTTTCTGACACTCTCTGAAACCCAAAAATCATACCACATAGTAGATCACAATTTTAAATCTCAATTCTAGGATTAGGAGAGGTTATATTAATTCCTGCAAGGATTTACAAAAAAGAGAACAAATTTATATAAAGGTGCAAAATTTGCATGTATTTTATAAAATTTATTGAAGAAATTCATTTCAAGGCAAATAGCTATGATTTTATATATGTGCACTCTTTATTAATACTGAAAGTAATTATCTAAGGGTTTGTATGAAAGATTTTTCTAGGCCAGCATGCAAAACCAACAACTAGGAAAGAAAAATTATAAATTCCAGACACAGATCACTGTATGCTCTTTTCCTCAGGTCTTGCTCTATTTAAAAACAAGACAAGACAAAACAAAACAAAACAAACTTCAAAACTAGAACAAATAAATTTAAACTACAGTTCAGATTATCCAAGGCCTTTGTAGCTTCAGTCAGCTGGGAAAAGAGAGGTTAGATCCTTCTTACTTAATGTCCCACCTTGCACCATACTCTATCATCTTTCCAGTTGCACACCACAATCACTACATATGCAGGAACACAGTAAACCCTGAGATGTCAAACCATCATCACACCCTGTCACACTACTTGATGTTAGGGGGAAAAAAAGCAAAAAAAAAAGCATGGACTGTCAGTCTCAAAACCTCTCTATCTAGTAGCCATCTTCTGGGAAGTCAAAACCAGATCAATATCCTTCTTAACTAACTATAACATAGAGTTAACTGTTCATACTTAGCACTATCATGACATCCCAAATACCTCAATTTAGAATTAAATGCCAGTGAAGGCCTCTCCATGGAATTAGTGCTTAAAAGCCTCTATCTTGATATTTGATTTTTATCTGTAGTAATCCCATAAGAAATCTGAGACATCATTTAATGTTTGCTTTAATAGGCTTCCTGAGAATTAGATTAGGAAACAAAAAGGAAAAGCTTTTTGCTTTGAGTAAATTTGAGCTATTTGAGCTATTCAGACCCTTGTCAGTAATTCTGGAAAAATTCAAAGACGCAAATAGAATGACTAGATATTACTTTGAGGTCACATGTATGAGAATAGGAAAGCATTTTTTACAATTGTGTGCCTCAGAACTGTATTAAAAAGTATTTTTAATTTTCTCTTTGAAGAATTAGATGCTCAGAACTTGTCACAAAAGCAGTATCGGTTGTGTGGTTTTCAAAGCACATTTTTTAGTGTAATTCTAATATTACAATGGGATGATGAACATAAGCAACTGAAATTGATTTCTGTGGGGTATGATGTGAGTACTATTACAAAAAGTGTTTATCTTCTCTAACTTGAGACAACTTCAAGTTGATTTAATTTTCAGATTATTGTCAAGAAATAACTTTGGCATAGTCTTCTATTTGTTTCTTTTAAAATATATTTAGTCCTTAATAGAAACAGAACAGAAAACAAGTTACACTTAATGTTTTCAACACTGCACAATCATTCTTTCATGGAAAGGGGAAATATATGCTACTAAGGGGGTCTGATGTTTTAAAATAATATAAAAGCAACTCTTAAGCTGAAGGGCACTGTTTTATTCATCATTGACAAGAATAGCAAGTGGTGAGTCATGAGTCTTTTTTTAAATTCATTCACTCACTTTCCGTGCCTCTCTTTTTAGCTGCTGAACTTGCAATACCATCTGCTTTCAGCCTTCAGTGACTAAAGTTGCCTCTAGCTGAGATCAAAGCCATGAATATTTAACACCTGCAAACAGAAGCAGTAGTTCTCTCAAGACCAGCACCTAAGCTTAGTGGACATTTGAAAACCTGGGTCTGCACTCTCCATCTCTAGACACAGTCAAGTACCTGTGTGACAAATTCAGTAAACATAGAAGCAGATTGCAGCTACTTCCTGGGTCTCAAATCTCAGGGTAAAGGTCCATGTTTGGTGGCACTCCTGGCTTAGAATATGCTTACCTTTTCTGCTTATTGTCTTCTCCCATACAACTCTTTGCAGGACTCTAATGGTCAGACAGCTTTAGGGTTAACACAGCTGGAAAACAACCTGCACAGAAAAGGGGGAAAGGAAGGAAAGGGATGCTCCCATACCATCAATTCCCTAGCTTCCTCCTAGAAAGGCACTACAGACAGCAGTACAAGGGAGGGACCTAGCAGCCAGAAATTGCAAGTGAGAAATGGCAATATTTAAGCCAGGGCTGTTGTGCCAGATCATTCCTTTATCCTGCTTAATCAGATGCAGCCTTTGAGTCCAGACTGAGAGAAAAGGCCTGAAACAGACAGGCTGGTGTGATAAAAGACAATAAAAAATACTTGAATAATTCCATTCTTTGACATTTCATGCAAAATTATACTTTTATTTATTTATTTTCTTGATAGCCTGGCATACTAAGTCCGTTAAAGCTATTCACAATGAAATTATGTGAGTGTAAGTAAATTAAAAAGACAAAGAACTGGGCAAAGATAAAATATGATACACCTACATTAATCTCTCCCAATAACAAGATGCCCAAAACCAGGGCTCATTCAAAAAGATCTTCCTTTTTCCACAGCACCTCTTGAAAAAGTGCAAAAAAGGTGACATAACCATATCTGCTCATTCTAAGTTCTATTTGTGACCTCTTTTCATACTGCAAAAAAGAAATCTCATATCTGAACCTTAAAATTTTTTTTCACTTGGTTTCTATGAAGATTATAGATATTTTCAGGGATAGATTTGTAGAAATTATTTTAATATTTGTTCTAGAGCATGATCTTTTAACAGAAATAGTAACTGTGAAAAAAGAATAAGAAATAAATTCTGTAAGAGATTCTCTATTACTTTGAAAGGCATAGTGCAATTTAGCACAAGCTTCATGGTGATGCATGGTGTGGCAATTCTGATGGAATAAGTTATGCAAACGACCTTTAGTGACATTTTGGAAAGTAATTTGCAAAATGTAGTCCATACACTATATACCTCTTCTCTTTTGCTCATTTGCTACTGTTATTGAAGTGTAGCCAGGTGTTTTCTTAACAGTTTACTGACATTACCTGCAACAGTTAAGAAACAGTTTCTGAGTCTGCTCGGCAAAGGCAGGAATCTGGGTAACATTTATGAAGAGGAAAATCAAAACCTTTTTAACTTGAATTATAGATCTCTTTTACTAGAACTATACACCAGGGCTAGAGGGTGCCCTTCTGTGGTGGGATATCTAGCAACAATTGCAAAAAGAGCTCCATATAATCTTCTTCAGAAATAGAAGTGAAGGAAATAAAGCCATGTGTTTCAATGCTCAGCAGAAACTAGTCATCTGGAATTTTAAAAGACTTAGTGGTCAATAATTATTTTGCTACACCTTTAAATTAGACAGTTTGAGGTCCAAGAGAAGGAAAAGGACCATCCCTCCCCCAAAATTCTTAAATCATGGCATTTGAAATCCCGTGAATTTTGTAAAAACCCCAGATTAACGTATCCATAAGGCCCGACCTAGCTGTTTCTGTAATTACCAAATTTTCATGGTTTTTTATTTCTCCACATGTGATAAGAAAGTATGTGATGGCTTAGGGCTGCCTTTAAAACATTGCTTGTTTATTGCTGTGACCTTTATTCTTGCTGTTATTAATGGTTTTTTTTTTTTAAACAATTTATTTACAACTGTTTGAAATTTTGCCAGGCTTTATCATCTGGGGCTAGAACTTCCATGCTCATTGGCTACTTTATGCTGTTTCTAATAAATGAAATATTTCTTTAATGACTTACACTAGCTCTTTCCCCCAGCTCCTCCACAGTAGTGTCTGGCTCTGTAATAATATGGAACTGAGCAAGAATGAGTTTTCATTTCCTTGTTGATTCTGCTATAGTTTGAGATGCCACACACCTGCTTTATCATAATCCCCATGTGCTAGGCTTTTAGTAAAGGTGGTTACAAAGGCTAGAACAGCATTTGTCAAAATGAAAATAAAATTTCTTGCCACTAATAAAACTAAATAATTTACAGACTACCGCATTATGCTACAAAGTCCTAGTATAAAGGGGAGAAAAAAGAAATATAGCATAGGGAGTATTTTCTACACCTTTTTTATTTTGAAACCAAGGTTGTTCACTGATTTTTCTTGTTACAAGGGGAATTTTTTTCACCTAACACTTTCACTGTCAAAATCCTGAGGCTCTGCCATCATTTTCACAATGACACTTCTGCATCAAGCACAAAGAAATACATGTTGCTTGTCCTTATCAGGTTTACTGAAACATTTGCACTACTGTTTTTGAGGGTACAAATTGGTCTGCTGGCTACTTCAGTGTGTAAAATAAAAGAATAATATCCTCTTTTTGATTTTCAGTTTCCTGACTGAGTTTTAGAGTCCCAGGAGGTAGTGGGTCCTTTACTGAGAAATTATTATGATACAATAAAAATGGAAACCACAATGTCAGAGTGGAATTGTTCTTTGAATTTCTAAATGTTTTTAATTTTATCTCAACCTGTTGCCTTGCTGCAAAATAACTCCTGAAACACACAGAATATGTTTAGAGAGGAGCCATTGCTTTATTCTGCGCAGGGTGCAAGGTGGAATATTTCCACAAATCAAGCACACCTATTGCAATTCTTTTTCAGTATTTATACATAAAAGTTAACACACCACGCCTATCTAATACATAATCATTAGACTCACTAATCATCCTTTTCTTCCATTGGTCCGTATTTTCTCCGCTTTGATTTAAAGTCACAGTATGATTTTAATTCACTGCACATGCTCACAAGGGGGGGGGGGGCGGGGGCGGGTCCTTGTCCTTTCGTCCCCCAGTTGGGTCGGTGGTCGCGCTCTCCCCCTGCCACCTTCACCTTTCCCTTAGTTACTGTTATTCCTGTTGTCTTCATGGTTGTTGTGGTGTCCCTTTATCTTTACGGCTCTCCCGGTAAGAGGATGTTCCAGTTATTGGTCTTTGAAGGGTTACAGCTTCACATACTTTTAGTACAAACATATGCTTGTTAGTAAAATATGCAGTGCCCGTACCCTCTTATCTAACTTAGGCATTATCTATTACCCTGAAGATTCTACAATTTTCACAGTCTCATATGCTAGTTTCTATTTCTAACTGTGATCCTTTCTTAGCTACTAATAACTCTTATACTATTTCTATTTTATTCTAAAATATATAACGTACATACACGATTCAAAGTGACAAACCTAGACAAAATCCCTTTCAAAATTTTGTTCAGAGTAGGTCTTACTGTGGAGGTAGGATTTACAGAGATATCTCAAGAGCACCCAAAACTGATTGTAGTTCCCTAATACTCAGCTCAGACTGCTCCTTGCATACGTACCTCCTTGTAAGAATGATATTGTTTTCTGACAGTAGCCCATGTTAATTCTGCTGTTTGATTTTTTTTCAACTTTAGACCTTTTTGATAGTTTTTTTATCAAAAAAACAATCTTTAAAGTCAGGATCTGTTTCTAAAGTCAGGCTGTAATTTTTTAATGTATATTTATCACATCACTAGCATGTTGGCATGCTCAGTTGCTGAAAAAAATATATCTTTCTGTGCCATTTGTATTTTTTGAGGGTTTGCAAGAGCTTCAATGTCATTCTAATAGAAGGAAATTTCTGCACAGCTGTGACAGCAGCAAAATCACCTGTAAGACATGTATCACCAAGTGGTCTCCTAGCATTACTCCACAGGTGCCAGTGAAATTATTCAATTAGATAATTTTGCCCAGGCTACAGCTGTCAAAAAAGTCTTTAATTTTTTCCAGATTCCTTGTTGCTTTTGATATTTGATTTAGAAAAAAATCAATGAGAAAACCTGGAACAATTAAGTATGATCTACCAGCAACAAATGAGATCTGTTTTAAGATCACAACAAAGAGACAAAAAGAGAAGAAACAGCTGCTTGCCATTTGTCTTCATTTTGCAACGTCCCATTTTCTTCTCTTGCAGCCTCATATACTCTGCCTGCATGCATTAAAATAAGATGAATCTGCATACAGTTTACCACTTGGATATATGCAACATATGCAGAAGACATGTAACATATATCCAACACACTTATCAGTCTAAAAGAAGCAGCAATTTGAATGTTTTCTTTTCACATTATTTCAATTATTCACCAGTTTAAGGTGAAAAGTCCTCCCTTTCAAAGTTTGACCACAGTAAAGGTCACATTGTTAATGTCAGAATGGCTTAAAGGGGTTTTTGCTAGTTTTCTTACCTTAATGGAAATACTAAATATTTTTGAGGTAAGACATAAACAAAGTACATCAGTAGAAATATCAACCATGCATCTAAGGGCTTTTTTTTCTATGTCTCATACTGTACTGATTAAAAATATTTTTGCTTTGGTCAACAGTGCAAAATTTTTTCACCTTTCTATTTCTGAACAATTTAAAGTTAAGTAATAATGTTCTGATTATTTTTTTCTGAAAATGAGACTAGAAGATGATTAGAGCAAATAGTGTTTGAAAGAATAAAATAGAATAGTTAGTGTTGCATAGAATGTATTGCCATTCATAAATATGTATTCTGAGATGCCTAACTCACTGGCTTCAAAATTTACTAATGACATAAAATATGCACATTTCCTACCCTACATACGGTACCTATCTACATTTTCAAAAGTCATGGTCCACCACAAAGTACATATCTGTAGTTTACAGTACCTTGACAGCTATTCATTTAAAAGAAATTTTCTTTGGCTATTTTATGTCCTTTTCCGATTACAGACTATGAATATTGCTGAAGGCTATCTGCCAGATCACTGCAAAGGGTGTCTGTATGAAGGTGTTTATATGGAATGCTATTTACTTTGTGAGCCAATAATTAATATAATCCTTATATAAATTTACTAAAATAACGTATACACATAAAGATTACAGAGACAAGAAAAGCATCATAACTGACTCTTAATTTAATAAGAGAATAATTTAACTGGCATAAATTATTCTATATGGTTTTTGGGTGTGTTCATGGGTCTCCAAATACCTTTCAACGTTATCCTTTCCTGTAGCTATGCTGTAAACATGGACTACTTGCATTTTGATTTTATATTTATTGTAAGCCCAAAAAAAAGGACCATAAAAGATGGTGTTACTTGGCTCTAAAACAGATAAAACTTATCAATTCTATCATTTCATTTTCTTTTAACCACTTCATCATCTGTCATTCGTATTATTTGCACAGTAACAAGCAGCAAATTGTTAACATTAGTTTATATGCCATATATTAAAAGAGCAAAATGACAGTTTATGACTTTTTGCAGTAGTAGGAGTTACCCCAAAAAAACAAATAATTAAGAAGAGAGCTTTAAACGAAACTGTCCAGCAAGCTAGCAGAGTAGCAGTCTTTTTAAAAACTGAAGTACAAGTAAAATGTGCAGGATCCAGAGATAAAGAAGTGGCATTAGACAATGAGACCACATTGTTATTGTTTACCTGCAAGTTGAATACAGATATTTTCAGTATTTTCTCCTAAATTATGTATCTAAACTATAAAAGTTGTTACCACTACATAAATTTGATTTAAAGGGCCAGTTTTTATTGCTATTTTTATTTTATCTTTATCATGCCTTATTGCTTGCAGAGACTCTTTTTCATAATTCTGTATTTGCCACTAACCACAGTACACTCATTTAACAACAGAAGTGGTTATACATCTGAAGTAACTAGGTTTTGGGGGGTTGTGCCTGCCTACAGGAACAAACCTGTTCCAACTGCAAGAACACATTCATCAACTTGTGAGCATCATCAATAGAGGGGAGGCAGATACATTTCTTTAGGTCACATCTGCTGGCCTTCTAGCACTCCCCTTTCTAGGCCATTTATTAAAGTACTCAGTGGAAGAGCTTTTATTTTTTCCTTCTGTTTTATGGAACATCCAATTTTCTCAGTTTGGATTCATCAGTCAGATGAATTTTCTCTTCACATCTATTCTCTTGAGCTCTGTTTGGGGAGTCTTGTTTAGCACTAAAGATTCATTACAAAATATTTCTGAATCCACAGTATTCAGAGTGAACCATATTGCACAGCTGTGGCCAGAAAAGTCACAGGGTATACATGGACAACAGAGCATGATCAGTGGACACAGTATTAACATATTTGTATGAATATTAAAGTATTTTTTTGACTTCTAGAAAAGTGTTTCTTTGAATTCTAAGATGTGCAACCCAGCATTTGTCTTCTGCAGATAATAATACCTTATTACTGAATTGTGGAGCTTATCTCTTTCTGAAAACAGGCACAAAAGGCACTAAAATTGACCAGTGCGAAACACTAGTCAGATCTATTGAGCTAACAAAATTGCCATGAGGCATAATTTTCTCCACATTAAGTTAGCTTTTTAACAATTATATCACTACTTACTGCTAATAATTATGAGAACAGGTATAGGGTTTGGAGTTTATTCTAGCATAACGTGCTTCCATCATTTTGGAGAAGGTTTGAACAGTTCAGTATAAAGCCATGCCAAGTCTTTCATTGGCAGCTGAACACTACTATTCTGCAAAGCTCAGGAGGGCAGAGGGCAACTGTCATTGATTCAGTCCAATTATAGCAAAAGTGAGAAAGGTGGGATAGAAAAGTTACTAACAAAGATGAGATAGTTTGTGCTTTAACTGTGACACAGTAGCTTTGAAAATATTTCTACACTGGTGCAAAGGAGTACAGGAATATCATCTGCTACAAAAGCATGACATATGTAACTTAACTTTGTCATTGCCCAGGGATCTGAGCACAGTAGAGACCTCTAGGCCCCGAGGATATTACCAGAAGTCCAGAGGTTATTATTTGGTGAGTGAAAGAGCCTTCGTAGTTCTTTCAGAACCATGAAAGCTCTATCAGACTGCAGTTCAGAGAGCGATGAGAAAGAACAGAGTTAACTGACAGCGACTGTACATATTCTAAAAAAGAAAATCCAAATTTGCTTCAGCAGTTGAAGCAAACAGGCTTGATCAGGGCATGGTGAACATGAGTGATGCAATATAAAGCTACGTCTGTGACTTGGAGGAGTAGGCAGCATGTGATTAAAGGGATAGGAAAAAAACTGTCAGATATGCTAAGCAACAAAAGATAATGGCCTGAAAAACATCACTGAAACAGGAATATATGCAAAATATTCTGTTTAACTGTATTTTCTTGTTTCTGAATGATACAGTTTCATACCAAAGCAGTTTATTTAAAAGCTGAAACAACGATAACTGAAATAGAGACTCCACTCTTGAATTTGCTCTTTATAGTGATGAAAAAACTTCGCAAAGATTTTGTTTTGCAAAAGTAATTATCTGGAATAATTTCCAAACTTCAGTTATGTGACTGGAGCAAGGCTATGAAGATCATTGGTTACACTAAACTTACATGTAAAGTAAAGAGTGAAATGGGAGATTAAAATTAAACAGACACAGGCCATGGGTGAAGGAGAGGAGATGCAGAAAAACAAAATCAATATTAGCTTACAATAAAAGTAATTTGAGTATATCCTTTGTAAATTCCTGGAAAAAATACCTAAGTAAATGTATAAAAACTAATATGATATAAGAAGGAGTAGCACAGTCTAACAGTTAGTTTAAATTAGACAGCCTGATGTGAAAAAAGGCATGATGAAAACAGAGATTCTGTAAATACTCTCTTTGAACCCCCCACATTTTTTTATATGTGATTTTTTTACATATAATACCTAGCTTGAGATCATGATCTGCTATAGGGAAATGAGAAAGCTATGTCTTTTTGAAATGTAAATGTTTCCTTTGAAGTCTTCCATTTTAAACGGAGGTAGCAATCCTTATAGTACATTAAAACTCAAGTTATTTCCTTTCATTTGTGGAAACTTTATGTGTCAAGGGATAATCACTAATCTGAATATCGAAATAAATTAAGATAGATTAGTTTTTATTATCAAAAACTGCAACTACCATTCATCAGTCAAATTAGCATGAAAGTGTTCAGAGAGGGAGGTCAGTTTGTTTTTACTTAGAGAAAGACAAGATATGTATAGAAGTAGCATGAAATATTGAAATATGTTATCTTGTTATGCTCATCTAGACTCCCTCAGGTTTGTTTGAAACCTTCTGAACCAATACTTGGATAATATCTTTCCTTTCTAGCAGAACTTTGTCACGCATCTTAAATAGCATTCTTAATGCTATATCTCCAAAATAATATTTGTTGCTTCTTCAGCATCATCATGCTTTTGACATATATTTATTTTGCCTTTGGATTCTTTTCAAACAGGTATCCCCATTTAGTATTTTTGGCATTTGATTTCTCATTCTTTGGAAAAGTACCTACTGAATTTAAGCCTATTAGCCATGCTCGTGTGCCCAGATCTTTCATTTTTAACATTTACTTCCAAAATATTGCAACTTTTCTCCCCCTTGCATCATCTACAAAAATTTGGTAAAACTATAATCGTCATTCTGTCATCAGTTTTGCCAATGGAATTAGAAGCAGGCTTAGGTCCCTACTTGGCATTCTCCCAACCGCAATTCAGGCAAGACTCATTGAGTCCCTAAAAGCAATTTTTCTTCGTATTGGATCTCTAGGTCACCCTTCTTTTTCCTTTATCATTTTCAAAAACTTCATGTATGTCATTTCAAAACTACTCCGTTTGTTAAGCCTCCTGTCCTGTCAAAGAAGGATTTAAGGGAGTCCATGTATGACAACACATCTGGGGATTTTTTTAAGACTTGCTAGACATAAAAAATTGCTTCTTCAGTAATTTGTATCAGAGTCTTTTCAGTTATTGGTTCTGTGCTGATAGATCTATTTTTTCTGAAGAACTGCCCCTTCCTTGTTCCAGTACCCTAACAGGAATTTCATCATAGGCCACCAGTGGAGCAACTTTGACTTTTCTACATGTTCTTGAACCTAATTTCCCTTACTCTAAACAGTGTTATCTCTTTCTTTATCATTACTTTAGTTAATCATATACTTAATATCAGCCATTTTTATAAAACAATTTAAAGAAATGAAGGCATTTAGTATTCCTTTATGTTTAGATCAGCAAGAATTTGCTTTTCTTTAGACACTTAACCTTAAATTTCCTCTGACTTCCTTTTCCCCTCTTGTTACAGTAGTTTTCCATTGCTTTTTCTATTTCTTTGTAACAGAAAGTTATTGTATTTTACCTTCTTGCTTTTATACCCATATGCATGTGCCATTCCTTAAACTCATCTATGGGCATACATGTTTCCCTTGGTGTTGTTATTTTTCAAATTCAGTTGAATGCCCTGATGTATTCATAAGTGCTTTTTTATATTTCCAATGCAACTTAAAAAAAAGATATTTCAGAATTGTTGTTGGGTATTTAAATTAATCTTCTGTAACACATTGTTCTCCCAACAGCTCTACACTTTGGGTTTACTTTTCATGAGACCCTACTCAACAGATCATTATTTTTAAATATTTAATCCTTATTCTACAGCTCTCACAACCTCTTTTCCTGGAGAAAACAGGAAGGTATGAACAGTTCCACACTTTTTAGATTTTCTGTGTTGTCGTCTTCCTCTCATTAAAACAGCTGCTCTTCAAGAAATTTTCTCCTTCTGAAAGAACTCATGCTGCATACACTTCAAAATCTTAATGGACTATCTAAATCCATTTTTTTTAAAGCAGATATTTGGGGAACCAAAGCATCTTCTGTTCCTACAAAGTCCTGGTTCCTACAGTTTTCTACAAAGCATGAAAATCCTTAATTATATTATCAGTACCAGACGATGGCCATGACATTACTCCTACTGTTTGCCTTTTTTCCTGGAGAAACTCAGGAAACTTGCCTCTCACCTCTTCCTAAACACAGAAAAAACGACGTACCTACAAGCTAAACTAAATAACAACATCGTTATTTTGAAAGCATTAACACATGTGACAGTATGACCTTTGTCGTAAAATTCAGCAACAGGAGGCACTTGATCCAAAATTCCTAAAGCCATGACCTAAGTTGATAGGCAGCACTTGCCAAAAGGGTGAGGTCAGCAGACTCCTTCACACAACACAATTCCAAGGTCATTGAAAGCATGAAGGTCCAGAACTACAAAGCATTTTTCTGCTAAAAGGTCTTATCAAAAAGCTGTTTAACAGAAAATCAATGTAACCTTTCCAACAAATTAGAAGAAATGTGCTTAGTATGTTTGTTTTGAAAATGAAATGTTGCCACTGTGTTTAGACTTCATCCATCCCAGTAAAATTGGTTTGGAACTACTAAGTTATATAATCATGAAAAAATATCTTCAAGTCAATATGCAGTAGCAGAAGTACAAGTCTATCATTGCAAGATCATTTTTAATCCAGATCATTTTCATCTAGTTTACATATAACCAGATGTTATGGGCTAATATAACTCCAGAAGCAGTAGGAGCACAATGGAACAGTTGAAGAATAACCAGCAAGTAGATCTAAATCTCTTAAATACACCTTCACTGAGTGTATTGGGTTTATGTGGCAAGGTTTTGGCAGCAGAGGGGGGCTGCAGGGTCGGTTTCTGTGAGAAGACACCAGGACATGCCCCCATGTGGGACAGAACCAGTTCAAGCCAACTCCAAGACAGACCCACCACTGGCCAAAGCTGAGCCCATCAACAACATTGGTAACACATCTGTGAAAACGTATTTAAGAAAGGGTAAAAACTGCTACAAAACAGCTGTGAGAGAGGAGTGAGAAAATGTGAGAGAAACAGCCCTGCAGACACCAAGGTCAGTTAGGAAGGAGGGAGAGGAGGTTTTCCAGGTGCCAGAACAGAGATTCCCCTGCAGTCCATGGAGAAGACCATGGTGATGTAGTCTGTCCCCGTGCAGCCTGTGCAGAACTACAGTGGAGCAGATATCCACTCTGCAGCCCATAGAAGAGGACCCCATGTTGCAGCAGGTGGTCATGCACTGAAGGAAGCTTCCATGGGCCCATGGAGAACGCACATCGGAGCAGGCTCCTGGCAAGAGCTGGGACCTGTAAGGGAACCACACTGGAGCAAGCTATTTCTGAAGCACTGTACCCTGTAGAAAGGACACATGCAGGAGCACTTCTTGAAGAACTTGAAGCCTGTGGGAAGGACCCACATCGGTGAAGCTCATGAAAGAATGTATCTTGTGGGAGGAACCCCACATTGGAGCAGCGGAAGAGTATGAGGAGGAAGGAGCAGCAGAAACAAAGCATTATAAACTAGCCACAATCCCCATTCCCCATCCCTCTGCATGCTTGGAGGGGAGGAGGTAGAAGAGCTGGGAGTGAAGTTGAGCCTGGGAGGAATGGAGGGGTGGCGGGAAGGTTGTTTTATTTTTGTTTTATTTCTCACTCACCTACTCTTTTACAAGTAATTGGCAATAAATTAAATTAATTTCCACAAGTTGAGTCTGTTTTGCCCATGACAGTAAGTGGTAAGAAATCTCCCTGTCCTTATCTCAAGACAGGAGCTTTTCATTTTATTTTCTCCCCCTGTCCTGTTGATGGAGGGGGAGTGATAAAGTGGCTTGGTGAGCACATGTTGGCCAGCCAAGGTCAACCCACCACACTGAGTTAAATCCTTCATCAGTTAGAATACCAACACTGATTGCCTCAGCCAGTATGGCAAAGGTGGATTCATTTCCAGTTAAAGTTTTAAATATCCATTAACTTTTGAGGCATAGGTGTGGGAAAGCAGCAATACCAGGACCTTTGTTTCTGATCCCTTCCTGTTTGTGCTTTGACTAGGTTATCTTATCATATGAAGGGGGAAGATTGATGTGCTCTGAGTGGGAACAACTTAATTGACACAAAAATATTCCTGAGAGACATTCCTGTTCCTGGTGTAACTGGTATTTAGGGCTCATCGCAAAGTTCCTTTGGGATAGGACCATCCACCTAAGTTAATAGGCCACAATCTCACACAAGGCTGTAAGTACCACTGTGTTGTAAATTACTACTATTTTCAGTGTTAAATATTGCTTGTATAACAGTGAAATAGTACTTGACTGTTATATAACAATAAAATGTAACAACACAAAAGTTACATTTATCACGTCCCAAAATACTGCGGTCTGTTAGAACACCAGCAGTTCAAAACACTGAAGAAGTCTGAATCTAAAGCAATGTGCTGGGAACAATGAAACAGCCTGTGTGATAGCTATGAGGGAAAAGGTTTATATAACACAGGTAAATAAAAATATGTTTTATGGTCTCTTATTGTCAAGTAATTCCCTTCAGAGCCATTTAGCCTTCATCATCCTGATTCAAGCCTACAGAAGAGATAGGAGAAAGATCTGCAGTGACAGTAGACATAACGTATCACATTATATTGACATTAGAAATAGTTAAGTAAATCTGTAGCTGTTGAAAAACCTAGGCACTAGTTTTTCAGAACACAGAACACAATGGTGTTCTGTAATTTCTAAGAACAAACATGAAAAAAAAAAGAAGCATTTCACTAGCGCTACAGTGACAAACTGGCACTGCTGAGGAAAACACAAATGAAAGCATGTCAGAAAAGTGCCCGAGGCATCCGTATAAAGCTTCAAATATTTCAAAAGAATATGACAACTCAGAGTATAAAGAGCAATGAAAATCAAGGAGGATCAGAATTAGAATTGCTAGTATGTTAAAATCCTCCTAGTGCTATGTAGGAAAGTCATCAGAAATGACTCTTACTAAAGTGGCCTCATAACTGCAGCATGAAGCCCAGTTCTTAGTATTTAAAGGATGAAAAATTATTAGAGACAAGTTTGCATTGGTTTTCCTTTTCTGTTCAGAAATGTCTCAGCAACACAGGGGTATCTTACATGAGACAGAGATGACCAAAGACTCAATAACTCTAATTAAAGTGCCTGGTTACTTGCTATCTTTTCAAGGAGAAGTTTGCTGATAGCAGCTGTCACAGCTGTCTCCTGTTGATACCGGTAACACTTACTTGAGCCAGAGAGTCCTGTAACTTGCATTAGCACTATCAACACATCCCTGGAGCTGAAATTTTCAAAGAAGGCAGAGAAAGGAATGAGAATATGGATCTGAGCTGCAGAACCCTGTCAGTATTTCTATGAATGTATTTATTATTAAATGAAAAAACTGTTAGTGTCATATTAAATCCTGACACACTCACACAATCCAATTTTAAGAAGCAATTCTGATTTCAGGTTCTCCCTAGACATCTTAATTCTGTCCTCTGCAGTGTGTATATTTTTGATAGGACAAGCACATGGTCCCAGGCACTGATCTGAGGCAAATATCTGAAAATAGGGTTTTTTTCAGACTGAGTTTGTTTAAATTCTAATCTAACAAAATACATGAGCACATGAGTAGTCATATTGACTTCAGATTGCCCATCTATTAAAACATTTTGCTGTAACAGAAACTGTGTATTCAAATGGAAATACTTAGACATTAAGGAAAATAGATTATTGGATAGTTTGTAAAGAAAGTGTCATCCTCAACCTTCTATGAATGAAAGTGCAGTACATGTTTAATATTTTGTCTTTAATGTGTACAAGTAGGATAGGAGCAGATATACACTTTTTCTAAGATTAGCACAATGAAAAGGAGCACATCCTCACATAGTTTAGGCTGAGCACGTAGTTCATTTCTAACCATAAACATCCATATTTTATTATACACACTTTTTAATATTTCACAGAATCACAGAATCACAGAATCCAATGCTTGATAACCCTTTCAGTGAAGTAAAATTTCCTAATATCCAGTCTAAACCTCCCCTGGCACAACTTGAGGCCATTTCCTCTCATCCTATCACTTGTTACCTGGGAGAAGAGACCGACCCCCACCTCTCTACAACCTCCTTTCAGGTAGTTGTAGAGAGCGATAAGGTCTCCCCTCAGCCTCCTTTTCTCCAGGCTAAACAACCCCAGTTCCCTCAGCCGCTCCTCATCAGACTTCTGCTCCAGACCCTTCACCAGCTTCGTTGCCCTTCTCTGGACACGCTCCAGCACCTCAATGTCTCTCTTGTAGTGAGGGGCCCAAAACTGAACACAGTATTCGAGGTGCGGCCTCACCAGTGCCGAGTACAGGGGCACGATCACTTCCCTAGTCCTGCTGGCCACGCTATTTTTGATACAAGCCAGGATGCCGTTGGCTTTCTTGGCCACCTGGGCACACTGCTGGCTCATATTCAGGCGGCTGTCAACCAACACCCCCAGGTCCTTCTCTGCTGGGCAGCTTTGCAGCCACTCTTCCCCAAGCCTGTAGCGTTGCATGGGGTTGCTGTGGCCCAAGTGCAGAACCTTGCACTCAGCCTTGTTGAACCCCATACAATTGACCTCGGCCCATCCATCCAGCCTGTCCAGGTCTCCCTGTAGAGCCTTCCTACCCCCAAGCAGATCAACACTCCCACACAACTTGGTGTCGTCTGCAGACTTACTGAGGGTGCACTCAATCCCCTTGTCCAGATCATTGATAAAGATGTTAAACAGGACTGGCCCCAACACAGAGCCCTGGGGAACACTGCTTGTGACCGGCCGCCAACTGGAGTAAACTCCATTCACCACCACTCTTTGGGCCCGGCCATCCAGCCAGGTCTTTACCCAGCGAAGATTACACCTGTCCAAGCCACGAGCAGCCAGTTTCTCCAGGAGAATGCTGTGGGAAACTGTGTCTTTACTTTCAGAAAGGCTTTACTGAATGAAGTCTAGATGAACAACATCCACAGCCTTTCCCTCATCCACTAGGCGGGTCACCTTGTCGTAGAAGGAGATCAGGTTGGTCAAGCAGGACCTGCCTTTCCTGAACCCATGCTGGCTGGCCTTGATCCCTTGGTTATCCTTTGTGTAAATCCTAGCATCTGAAAGCCTAGAATGTTACCTAGAAATTCCATCATGGATTAAAAACTTAATTTGTGTTATTAGGGGATCATTATAGTATCCAGATTATTAGGCTGGAGAACTCTAGCAGTAGATTCCTTAAACATTCTGGAGTGTGTCCCAAAAATACATTGACGCAGACAAGTGCAATAGGAGCACTTGGTGTTGTTGAGTTCATTGTTGGTGTTTAAGTTCAGCTGAAAAGAAAATAACCTTATTTTGTAAGCCATATGCCGATGATGCAAGTCAATGTATCACTGTATTACAAAAAAAGGTTCTGAGTATTAAGGCAAACGTGTCTACATACATGAACCAGTGTCAAGACTTTTTTTAAACTTATTTGATTAATTTGATACTCTTTTCTTCTGTGGCATCAGTTTATCAAATGAATTATACTATGCCATGGGGCATAGAAATAGCATGATATACCCAGAGGTGAATAAGTATTCACTCTCTATGAATTTTTGTTAGTGTCAATCACACGTATAGTCTTGTCTTGCTTTTTTATCAGCTGATTTTTTAATAAGATTGCTATATCAGTTTTATGGTTAGTTAAATGTTGATTAGTTCTTTCACTGCTTTGTTTTGACACATTGAAATCTGTCTGTAAATCTGACATTTGTAAATTCACATTTCATTGATAAACTGCTGGCAGGATATAGAAATTTGCTCCTAGACTAATTATATCACCTCTAATTCTGACAAAGAAGGCAGAGGAGCAACTCATCTCGAAACCCCAGAGTTCCTGAATTAATGTAATGCCATCTACTTTCTGCAGGTGTTAAGGGTGATAATAAAGGGATTATATTTCTTCTATACACAGGGCTTTTTTTCCCATTTATGTGCCTAGCTATAGTTGTCAATCAATTTCAGTCACACATCTCTAATATTATTCCATGGAAAAAGGCTGGATAAATCTGAGCAGAGATTTCTACATGCTTATCTAAATATACTTATAAAAAAAAAAAGAAGAAAATTAAAACATGAATGTGTAAATTAAATTTTAAGAGGGTGAATTCCTTAGCAAAATCTACATCTAATGAGTTGCACTAAACTGAAGGCTTCATATACTGATTGTCTTGGTTTCTAAAGCATTTACTTTTAATAAATTAATTATATTAAGTAAATTCCCCTTCCACTAATAAAATGCTAGGATGCTTCAATATATAAAACTGTTTCTTGAATATATGTTCAGTGCAAAGTCATTTGTTTATCTGTGCCGATTGATTCAGCTATTGAATTTCTCACTCTCAGCACACTGGGTACATTTATCAAATTACAGAAAGACATCTCCTGCTATTCTTGAGAGCAACATCATAATAGCGGCAGACACAATACAGATTACAGAACTGTAGCTGAAAAGTTCCCTCCTGTTTCGTTACTGTGGGATGTCCGCAAAAGTCAGAAAAGGAAGACAGACAAGAAAATAGGTAAACTTTTAAGTTCACAAGGGTTTAAAATTTGGTGCAATGATATTGGTTATAACACAGGCAGTGCCGAGATGTAGCTTATTTAAAGATGACATACTTTATATGTTATTCACCATATGCATATGTTCTATTAATTCAATGGAGGGATGATTGAGAAGTGCATCCAGGAAAGAAGTACATTGTTTCTGGGACTAGTTACCTTCATATTGCTGGCTGGCCCTTTCTGAGATACCAGGATGATCAGCCAGGTAGAGGTGACATAGAGTCTTACCTGTATTAAAAAAGAGCAAGAGGAAGTGACACAAAGGGATTGTATAGTATCAAGACCAACTTAGCATAAAGACTAAGATTCAGCAATAAGTAGCTTGCATTCACACCTTCCATCAGCAATAAGTAGCTTGCATTCACACCTTCCATCAACATAATTTTTTTTTTTTGCTTTTATGACACACCCATCCCACTAATATAAATAAACAACACTTACAAGTTGACAAAGTCAGTATTGCTCACAGTATCCCAGAGGGAAGGACCACAGGTAGGATCCCTAGCAAGCCGGCTGGTTACCAGGAGGAGTCATGCAGCTGAGGCCCATCTCCTGGCATGCCATGCAAGTTTTGGTGGCAAGGACATGATGTACTGGGAGATGTACTGGGGAATCCGGAAAGAGATGGCTGGCCCCAGAACTGCATACAGCAGTATGCTTATTTTAAAGACTTTAAAGTATTTGCTTGCAGAGTTATTACTGTGAAGTAACACAAGCAAAACCAAAAGCCTACGCTAAAAATAGAAATGTGAAATACATACCAGAATCACAAGAAGTAAACAGGAGAATTTAAGCTTGAATGGTAAGAGTAAGAAAGATCTCTCAACAGCCATTGATTTATCATCAACATATAATAAACACAAAGGCAGTAATAGTAAATGGTATCTCTTATTAAAAGTCATGAGCTAAAATACGTTATAGGAGGCCTAATCACACAGAATAAATTCCACTATAGAAAGTGTCACTTGGGACGTTTTTATTTTTTATTCAAGGTGGTGGTTTGGGACTTTATTACAGTCTCACTTAGCCCTTGAAGCAGTTAATATGACAGAACAAACTATCTTCTCTCCACTGTGAATAATTTCTTCTCAAATTAGAGGTAAAACTGGGCTGATACAGGGTCAAAACCTCACGTTATCTTCAGAATCATAACTCTGCTGCCCTAAGATACTTGCTTTCTTGGCACAAACATTTCACATTAATATATAATGTGACTTTACTTTCCTCAGGGTTATTTTAGAGAAAAAGCTATTTGCTTTTTTCCTCCTCTTTCTTCTCTTGTTTTTTTTTTATTTCTGTTGGTTTCTAGACAGATGGGCACTGCAGCTCTTTGTGTATTCCTGGGTGTTGAGAAAGGTGAACTCCCAGACAAGTATTTAAAGTCCTTAATCTAACAGACATCAGGCTGAATATTTTCAATAGCCACAACTGCTGGCCTTTTTGAAACTGAACAGATCTTGCTTCCGTAACAACCCTCTTCCCTCTCTGCTTGCATGGTATGTGCAGCCATATTCCAGCCATAGTACAGGTGGCTAACTAGAGGTGGCACAGCTATAATGCAGCCGTGCTCAGAAGCACTATGAACAATCTGTACTACTTTCAGCTGCTTCAATTCTGTCAGTGCAGCTGTAACGATGTCAGGTGCTCTCAGTACTTCTCACATACCTGTGAGAGCGAAGAAAAGATGAAACTTCACAAGAAGCAATTTAGTGAGACCACTTCACTCTCACTTGCTAGCACAAGTTGCTCAAGAACTACAAAAGACTGGTATATTAGTCAGTATGACAGCACTTTACCCTGTTACAAAGATGCACATAAAATTTAAATATTTGGTCTAATTGTTTTACATTTATTTCTCAGCTAGGGTGTTTTACACATACTTCACTGGACATTGAAAACTAAATCAATGTGATCACAATAAAGTTCCTTCTGCTTTCAAAATACTCTAGATAAAACTGATGCAGTCAGCCTGTAGCTGTTCTTTGGAAATAATTGACTTCTTTGTTGTTCAAGAGAACAAAGAGGAGCAAGATACTGTTAAATCTTATTGGTAGTGAGAAAATAAATGGAGTTTGCACTTATAGTGCATTGCTTTAAGTTTGTTCAATGTCTTCTTTATAAGAAAACTGAAAATGCCAGCACAAGAAACAATATTTTTCAACTACACAGTCCTGTTCTTTTAATAATGAATGAGGGCCAGGAAGGACAAATGAACCAAAAGGATTAACCTGTTTCAACATCTCTTTTCATTCTTTTACCATCAAAGACAAAACTTTCTATAAGTTTTGCAAATAAGTCCCAGGAAGGTCTCCCATACCTCCCCCTAAGGAAAAGGACCTAATTAGCTTTCACCTAACAGTAAACTCTCTCTCAAAGTGTTTATACATAAGAAGAAGCATCAATAGCTTTACTGGGAAAACAAAGGCACAGAGGTGTGTTGGCTTACACTCCTGCAAGTTAGTGACGGATCAGGAACAAATCTTTTACCTCCCATTGTAAGGTTTTATCCATCCAAAATGATAACTTTCAGACAACAGAGAATTTCAGAAGACCTCTCTCGCTATGTCTCACTATTTCTACAGCACTTCTTATTCTGCAGGCAAATAAAAAGGGCTGGTTATCTAGAGCAGCTCCTTGGAGACTTAATCCTACTTAGTGCTAATCATTTTCATCACATCACAAAATTATTTTCTTGGTCCCACCCTTAGATTCTACATTTTTTATTCCAGTTACAGTCTGATTTAAGAAAAGTGTGTTTTGACTGTTGGCACCAAGTTACAAGATTACCTTTATATGCTACTATATATAAAAAGGTGACCATTGAACTCTTCTCAGAACAGGTAAGAATTTGGCTGGGAGACATGTTTCTAAGACGTTACATTTCTTAATCTAATTTCTTGTCCTCCCTCTCTTCAGTTTATTAGAGCCCCCAGGTATTTTTTATTAGGCTAGGAGGCATCAACAGCGAGGATTTTCCTTTTAGTTTCTTCTAAGGCTCACTTCTCTGATGATACTGTCTTCTCCTCTTCTCTTCTCTTCTCTTCTCTTCTCTTCTCTTCTCTTCTCTTCTCTTCTCTTCTCTTCTCTTCTCTTCTCTTCTCTTCTCTTCTCTTCTCTTCTCTTCTCTTCTCTTCTCTTCTCTTCTCTTCTCTTCTCTTCTCTTCTCTCCTCTCCTCTCCTCTCCTCTCCTCTCCTCTCCTCTCCTCTCCTCTCCTCTCCTCTCCTCTCCTCTCCTCTCCTTTCCTCTCCTCTCCTCTCCTCTCCTCTCCTCTCCTCTCCTCTCCTCTCCTCTCCTCTCCTCTCCTCTCCTCTCCTCTCCTCTCCTCTCCTCTCCTCTCCTCTCCTCTCCTCTCTCTTCTTCTCTTCTCTACCATCTCATCCTCACACTATTTCTTTCAGTCATTTCCTGTCTCTAATCTAAAGTTTAACCTCAGCAGTGCAAAAAGACATCTGAGTAGTTTAATTTCTTTTTTAATGGGACTACTTCTAGCAAGTAAATTTAAGTATCTAGCATTGAAAATCTTCAAGGACAGAGCTATCTTTTTCTAGATATTTATAACAGAAAAAGTGCCCTGATTCTTGCCTTTGAGACTAGAAAGTTATTCCTACAGTTACAAACAGGTGTTTAAATACACACTTAAGTAGGACTATTTAAGTATTTAAGTAATCCATGCATGACAGGAAATCATCATGATTAAGATTTTAATTTTAAAAATATTTCATGCATATGTATGGTTGGATAGATCTTTGGCTGGATTTTATGCTCAACTACTACAGACAATTGGAGATATTCAATCTATATGAAATAGAGATGCCAATGTAGAATGAAGAAAGACATCCTCATACCCAAGTGAAATTACAGAAAGTACGCATATCTTTTGGCAAACAGATATTCTGTTAGAAAGACCTCTTTCTGGCTTGTGATGGTTGCAACCCACCTAGGCAACCTACCGCAAAGACCATGACAGATGGTAGGAAATATAGCTTGAAGACAGGACATTCGGCAAACATTTGTGAGAATAGAAACTGCTCAGTAAAACTGACCAAGCAAAAAGAGAAGTTGCTCCCCCCTACAAGTGAATGGAACTGGGGTTTTTTATATTTTTTCCAAACCACGGTCAGTTGCAAGAGAAGTCTGTAGCAAGTACTACAAAGAGAGAACTAATACACAGACAATGAGTCCAGCTGTATGCTATGTCATATTTATGTCTGGACCAACAGAAGTATAAATCTGTTTTTTTACAGTGCTGGTACTCAAGCATTGATCTCATCTTCATCTGTTAGGCCTCATTCAAAAGCATATATTCCCACTAAAGTTGTGTGAGCAGACCAGAAGGGATGGCACTGACTGGCTAGAGACGCTGGAAGTTGCGGCAAAAGGCGACAGGAGAAGCAGCCATCAAGGACACCTGCTAACCCCAGCACCTGCACAAGCATACAGTCTCATAGCAGGCATGGCAACCAGCTGAGCATGGCAGGCTCTTTGAATAGCAATGTCCTCTTCCTTCCTCAGCACACTATTTTGGTGCAATCATCACCACCACCATCATAATCTTCATAATTTTATGCAGTTTATGTTCTATATTGCTGTGAATGTGTCCAACTATGAATTTATTCTTGACATTAATGTGATAAAAAAATGGAAAGAAACATGAAGATTATGTATTTTTCTCAGTTCTAATTCTGAACACCATTCTACATAACTCAGCCTCCTCCCAAAGCCTGGAAAAGTTGATGGGCTTAGCAGTAGATTTGGGGAGTGAGTGCATATGTCTCTCCTTGAGAAACAACCAGCAGCCTCAAAGGCGACTGTCTAATAGTTGGAATTCATGGATAAACATGTGATATAGAAGCTGACTTGGGGACTCAGAGACCACTGAGTAATGCCTGTTTTTATGACTTGCAGGACATTTCAATATGCAGTATGAAGAAACACAATTACAAATTAAACTGATAGCTGCTTCACCTGCAATACATCAATATCAATGGCCTATGAGGAAATAACTTCTGCACAGGAGGACCTCTGAAGCAAAACCATGTTTTATGAGCGTGTGTGGATCAATATAACAAAAAAATCATTTGATTCTCAGCCACTTAGTAAGAAACAGAAAGTAATGGAAAAACAAAAAGACAATGTCATCCCTTGGCCTCATCTTTTGAAAGGTGTAATGTATTTTACATGACAACTTCTGAATACCCAAATTTGGTCACTGAAGATCCTGTTGTCAGAGGTGCTCACCTGCAGTTCTTACTGGAACCAAAAATTAATCCAAATTACAACCTTTGTAAAAGTCAGGCCTACCTTTTAGAACATGGGAAATGAAGGGCTTGGACCATTGTTGAATGTCTACCAAATAAGAACAATTCAAAAGAATATACTGAAATCCATCCTGGCTCTTTCTGGCAAGCCGGTGCTAAACATAATTTCTGAAGGGTCATAAGAAGAAACAGTCCAAGAATTTTTACTGATAAAAGCTTGTGATTGGACTACACTCCACAAGAGGCAACTTACCCAACGGTGTTACCTTCTCTGACCTTACCACAAGTGGCTTTCTTGGGCATCAGGGGCTGTTGTATCATTAGTTTGTTTCTTTGGCCAGGCAGATAACAGGGCTTCTACTGCATTGTAGAGATTTATTTGGAGTATTCATAACAGTAAAAATGACATGTACAAGCCTGAACGGTGGACACATTTTTCACGTCAGCTGCTCACATCACTGCTCGCTGAGCTTCAAATTAGTCATGCTGTGTAGGTAAGTCTACTCTCTGCATAAATCTGTTACTGCTGCTCTCCAACTTCATGTGCTGTCATTTGACAGCCTGATGTTATTCCTTGAATACCATTTAATTCAGGCAGTTTTGAAAGTCTGCAATGTGGAGAGTAAAGCAGTGCCAGCAAGCTAGGAGAAACCAAATAATTCACAAGAAGATATTTTAGTACATTATTTAAATATATTCAGCATCCATAGAAATGTCACATTATTCCACGAGAAATTACTATGGTGATGTGAAAGAGAAAGAGAAAAAACATTATTTTAACTATACATACAATTAATTCAAATCTTATGAGTATAAACTTCAAGAAATGAACATGAAAATGTTTTTTAAAAGGGCAATATGATCCCATATTTTCTTTTCTTTACCTAATATCTATGTTCCTATAAAATATGTAACAATAACAGCGATGGAGGGGGTTAACTATCTGTCTGTAAAGTAGTCTGTATACTTATAGGAAAATAAAGTACTTATCATTACATGCAATGTCAGCCAGTATTTTACAGAGGGCCTCCCTGATGGATTGTGCTGCTTTTATAAGATAAAGCTTTCTGAGTGCACTTTATCTGCTAATAGACGGTTTATAATTACATACCATCTGCATACTTCAATAGCAGTATACATAGTTTTGTTAACGGAATTTTTAAGTATCCATCCGCTCCAAAGTAAAATATAAATATGTACTGTCATTTGTTTTCTCCTTAGATTCTTTGATCTGTAAAGACAATGTAAGAACAAAGTACTATTCATAAATCAAAATATGCCATTAAATGCATTTATAGATATGATCACTTGATCCTAAATATATTTATGATTTCATGTTAAAAATGTCATAGAGGTAAATTCAATCATATAAGATGAATGTATCCTTCCTTTTAGTTAATTTCATTTTTAACCTCATGTTCCAATTGAGAAAGAATCTGTACAAACAAGATCAAGATATTGTCTATATTGTCTTTCAAGAATACATTTGCTGTTTTGACAGAAGTAACTGCTTCTCAGTCTTGCTGTTTGCAGGTTCAACAATAAGAAAGTGAAATGCAGTCAATAATTATTCTGTATCCTTAATTATAAAAATGTAAGTCTTTAACAAACACCACAAGGAGACTGAATATTCCTCCTTTCAAGCAACCTAGTTCTTAAGAGTCTGTGATCCATAGCAGTCTTCCTAATTCTCTTCCTATTCATTGCCACAAAGGGCTTTTCACCCATATTGCTGTCATTTAGATTCCTGGCTCTTAAGATCAGGGCTGGCTTTTATTTTATGTTACAACATCAGTAAACATAATGAAACCTTACTTATCTTGGTATGGGAATATTGAAATAGATGTGCTATAAAGCAGTAAAAAAAAGTTTAAATGTGTAGTAAATATATATTTTCATGAATTAATACATGCTGTTAAATGCATTTATGGACAGGATAATGTGACCCAAAGCATATTTATTTAACAATTTAACATTGCAAATTTCAGAGGTAAATATAAAGAATGATTTTTATATATTTTTATCTTTCTACCAGTCTATCAAAACATCTCTTTAAATACCAACAATGTTGAAATCTACACATTCTACTAAAATAAATAGTGTACCACTGAAGAAGTTCTTGACTTCAGCTCCATTTCCCTTGATACGATGCCAGTTATTTGAAACATTACATGAAAATTCTTTATCTACTTTTGAACTAAATAACTAATTCAAGACAAAACTGTTCCTCTAAGCTCTTTCCCTCAAACATATTTTATGGCTTCAGCATAGCTAAGTATAGCTAGATAAATTAAAGGAAAAATTTTATCATTCTTATGTCTCTGGTTACTACAATACAGTTTTCGCTAATTAAAACTGCTCTAAAACTTAAGCAAAAAAGGAACATTCATTTGGTAGAAAGAATACAACTTTAAATAATTCCAAATTCGTCAGGATCAAGGATCTTGACTTCCATATCACACAACAAAAAGGTTTTTCCTTTTTAGCTCTACAGGTACATTGCATGGTTCTACTCCTGACAGAAAGTCAAGAACCTCATTAACTTCGACTTCATACTTTAAACTTCAGTTACTCTTCATAGTAGAGATGCTTTCCTAAATAAAGACCATACTATAAGCTAGGATACTTGAATCTAAAGGAAAACAAACTGATTTAAAATGGGTTAGGCATCTGGCTAGAATCTAGGTCTATAAACTGCATCCCAAAACCACAGAACTAAATGGCATGTTACTTTGATTTAAATGGCCTTTGATCCAGACCAGTATAATTACATTAAATCAAATAATATTCTATTCTATTTGGTGTGATTTCTTTAGATCAGAGAGATTACAAATGGAAAAGGAGAAATTGTATCTTTCAATATAGTGAATGTTTCTTCAAAGTGACCCAAAGATACAGAAATGTTTAATACAAACATTTATAGAGGGGAAAATTTACTATTTCTGTAGATGCAGCACTCAGTATCAAAACCATGACCTGGGTATTATCAACATATCCCCAGGATTCTGCTCCACAAAGCCAGTTTGAGTCCAAACTCAAAATAACCTGTCATTTTCTCTGTCATTGTTATACAAATATAAATTTCCTTTTCCCCAAAAAGAAAGCTGTTCTTTACTAACTTCCTGCTACGTTCTTACTTGCAGCCTGTGTCTGCAGTGAGGCTTGCCGTCTGACCAGATTACCTCGGCATCAATCTACCTTAGACTTGATAGAATTTCCTAATGGAGCCTGTGTTCTTTATCTTTCTGTGAAGCCAGGATGGGTGTGCTCGATCTCTGTGTGCCAGATGACAAGATAGTTGTCTGGGTCACATCATATTAGAAACAGTGGGTGGAAATGAAGCTGGCAGCTGGCATGGGAGGAGCATAAATAGAATTGGCCAAGAGTGACTGTAATAGAGAAAGATGCCCTTGTACATTTAGGTGGAAGCTAATAAAACATTTTGCTTTCTGAACCACAGGAATTTTTAAAATACTTAACTTGTAAGTAACATATTATACTTTGCAATATGACAGAAAAGCTACATCTCTTAAAATTAAAGCAGGAAGCACACTTTTTGTTAGGGTGGGAAACTGTGGCTTGTTCCAGCCTCCTTACAGAGGAGTCCATACAGAGGAGATAAAACACATGATACTGTGTCACCTAAGCTGGGAGAAAGCTCAGCTTTATACATTATAGCAAGGGTACATTATCTTGGGAAGTGAACTATCATCTGGCAGTTAACAAAATCTGTAGTCTCTTTGCATTTTATTGCTTATTCTGCAACATTCACAGATAATCAAGCCCTCTGTTAAATAAAAAAATGAGACCACATTGACAACCGCCAATGTGTAACTGTCCAAACTCTGAACAGGCAAGCTACGTTCAAGAGGGAAAATGTCAGCTCATGAAGAAAGCCTTCTTCTATACCAATATGTCCCTCTGGTTGCTATTCACTTTCATCTGCCTTAGTTACTTGGAAGAGAGAAAAAATGTTTAAAAAAAGTTTTATAGCTGTCATAATTTAGTGTTTTTCACTAAACAAATACTAACCTGATATAAAAGTTCAAGCACACTACACATCTGTCATGTGACGAGCTTTGCACCTTTAATTAGCTCATTTGCTCAAAAAACAGAAACTATGTTTAACATGTTAACAGTGTGCTTCTCAATTTCTGTAAAATAATCTAGGACTTCTGTCCTTTTATTAAGTAAATGGATGCTCAAGAATGCAGGAGAGATGACAAATCCTTTGCTCAGTGAGAGGAAACAAAATACTATATTGAACAAATAATTTTCTGCAAAAGACCTTTTCCAATACAGGACGTGACATTCCGGTAATGAAACTGTGGTTCTAAAGTTTGCGTGACCTCTATATTCCAAAAACCTGTTGAACCTACATAACCTCAGAGCATGCTTTTCAAAATTGCGCAATGGGACACTCATCTTCTTCTGACCATAGCTGATCATCAATTTGCAGATAATATTTCCCAGTTTTTTTCATATAACAACAAAGAAGGAAACAGAAAAGCTCCTCCTACCTACATACAGGAGGTTTGTTCAGAAGGAAACTTTCACTGGAAGTATCAGGGTTGCTTGGATTCATCACCTGTACTTTCACTTTGAACCCAGATCATGCTTATTCTTTCACAGGAATGTACCCCAGGCACAAAACAGCAAACAATAAGACGTGGAGCCTGTGTCTAAACAGCAAAGGCAGTCCTCAGAAAATTCTCAGTCTTATTGAAATTTTTTCCACATGTGTCAGTTCCTTTTAGCCTAGTCCTGGCAACTATCTCAGGAGGTTGTGTCTTGGGGAATCATATCGGATTATAACCATGGGAAATACCCCACAGTTTTTCATACAATTCTCAATTGTTCCACAATTTCCGCACACTTAGTCATTCAACCTCTAAAAAAAATGTGTAATAAGTATCAATTTTCTGAGAAAATTGAAGCAAAAGAGTTTATAGGCAGGGAGGACTTGCAGAAATTGTTTATTATATACAATATTAGAGAATTACGTAACATTAACATTTAAATTCACTCACCCTGATATTCCTCTTCGAAGTTTTACAGATACCTTCCTGAGAACAGGAAATACTAATGCACTAATACCCTCATCTAATGTAACAGAAATCTTAATTTCAGAGTGAGCTGCTTGCTGAATTGTTTACTAAAAACTCTTCAGAGCAAATTTCTTGGAGAAAGATGTCTGATCAAGATGCCATAGCAACGACCCTTGCGCTTGTGTCTGTAGTGTCTATGAGTCATTAAATAGCATTAATAAGCAACACAAAGTCACAATCTTGTGACAACCAATTCATAAACAGAACAAAAAACCTAAATTTAGTAAATACATTATTAAAACCATGCTGCACCACCCTTACACAGTGCTGGAGTGCCTGTGTCTTTCTTGAGGCCAGGCTGGTTTTCATTCACAAGTGGCAAACAATTGCAAGGTACAGACATTGTAGATTAGACTCCCTAGATTATTTACCTCATCAAAGACAGGGAAGGTTCCTGTTTTATAGGCTAATATTATTGTGCACCAAAATGTTAATTTGCACAATCATTTTGCAACCATCTCTCCTGGGGCAGATTATCTGCACAGTGTTTTTCACAAGTTACCATGTCAACACATACAAATCAAGAATGTGAAAGAACGCCATCTAGCACATAGTGCACTTAATTTAGCAATCTAACTTAATCACAAATTCACTGGAAATGCGGATTCCTGGAAAAAAGTCTGGATATTATCTTTTGTTTCAAATACAATCATATACGTTCTCTCTCAGTCAACAGTGACAGGTACATGTCCTTGAAGAGGACAGGTGGCTCTGCTCTGTTCGGCCTGGCCGCTTTCCTTAGTCTCTTGCATCCTCCTCTATATCCTCCTTCCCATTTGACCAAATAATGAATTATTATCAGGTCTTAAGAAAAGATCCAAAGCACTGAAGTTAGCTGGCTTGACCTTCCATTTTATGCAGGAGAATTTAGGTTTCTTCAGCTGTTTGTGATGCACCCTGCGTAACACAACGTGGTGGTAGTCACAGCACCCATGCAGTGCAAGACTCTGAGGTAGATGCCCTGCTCAGCCTGCATGGGTTGAAGCCCCCACCCCAAAAACCTTACTTTCTGAAATAACCTGAAGAACTGTATTTCGTTCTGAAGTCAGACTATCAGACAGCCAGAAACAGGAGAATCATTGGTCCTTCTTCCAGAGGGAAGAGAAACTTTGACTACATTTAGGAGAAGGTAGAATAGAGAATCTGGTTTCTTCTGGTCATACTATTTTTGGGTAATGACAGTCTAATGTAGCTTCTTCTCTGCTCATGTGGCTAAGTGTCACCATCACCGCCCATTCCTTAAGGAAGTGCTTTTTTTCTTAGACTGACCTCTACCACTTTCAGATACCTGCAGAACAGTTACTTCTGACCTTGTTTGGGCATAAACAGTAAGAGCATCCCAACAAGCCCGGATTTTTTGAACAGGCAGTTTGGAGCATGTATGAGCAACTAAAGTGCTAAATAAGGGGACAGGTAAATTAATCTCAATTTTCTATGTACCTATTGATGTATGTTGACCCATGGTTTTTAATTTGATCCCTCTTGAACCTGTTCAGAGCTTAAACAATTATCCAGCACTGATATTTCCTGGCTCACTTCCAGTCATTGCAATTTTCATGCAATATCCTGTAAATGGAATTTGTTAACTTTCCAGATTAATTCTCACCCTTCATTATTTCACTGGAGTACTGTACCTAAGTGATGTTCTACAGCAGTTCCTGCTGTTTTAAGCACCATGGTCCTTTTGATAATACAGAATTAAGCTACTTGAAGAATGTCAAGCATTTTTTATTTTCATTCAGATTTCTGTGCTTATTAAGTATTCTTTTCCTCTTGGGTTTTTGTTTTTTGTTTTGTTTTCCCTCTGAAGACAATTCAAACCATTCTGCCTAAAATATTAATCTTAATACAATATTTGTTAGAAACCAAAAAGAGGTTACTGGCATCCTTTTTGCTTCATCCTTTTTTGTTGTTTATTTATCAGTCAATTAGCAATCTGCTAAGTCAACTAAACTAAGATGATTTTGTACTTTCAAATATGTGCTACTTTTTTAATGAAAGCAAAGCTGCCAAAAGCTTGTTCAAAATCTGATGTTGGAATGAGGTTGCAGACCCAGCAATCATAACCTCCATCGTCTGGGAGAGCACATACCCAGCGATTCAATTATGATTTAGACAGTCATTGATCACCTATCAGTATGAATCTTTCATAATGAGGGCAGAATAATAATTTAAAAACAAAAAAAAAACCAGAAAACCCATTGGGATTATTGATCACAAATGTAATTTAAGATAAGCTAAAAATATACAGTTTTAAATAAAATTTGGATCAAAATTTTGGTTTTGATCCTTTTTCCACTGCTGAGAAAAATGTGGTTAATACTATTTGCAGAAGATTGCTTTAATATGTAAAGAAAGCCTCCAACGATTATTTTTGTTGACTTTTTTGTGAGGACCTCACTAATACTTATAAGAATGTGACCTCTTGGATTTTTATCCTTACTGCAATTCTAAATCACTATTTCCATTAAGATATGAGTAAAGGCAGCCTGATTTCTAGCTTACTCAAATAACAGATGTATTAAGTCTAGCTAGGATTTGCTACCATTATTGCTTTTGAAACTTAAAAGTATCAAAGGCCCATGTATCTAAGAATATATATAATTATTTTTTTTAAAGTGACCTGAAGAAAACGTTAGAATTAGGGAAGGGGAAGCCTACGAGTAAGAGAATAAACATGATATTAGTCTCCAAAACCCATTTTCCTATATACTACCCTGAAGTCAGAAATTACGCAAAGGCAAATTAGAAAATACTTCTGGTTTCTGAAAAAAAGGGGAACACATTGACAAGAATGGCACTGGGAAATTTTTGCTAACTTCAACTGAATCACTACTGCCTTAAACCAATATGGACGTTCTTTATTTTCCATGCATAAAGATCTTGGACAGAAAGACAGAAATCTTAACTTCATGTAATTCAACATGGACTTTCCTTCATAATTCAACTATTGATTGTGTGCAGCTGTAATTCTGCTCCCTAAAATGATGCCTCTAAAGACACTGAAGACAAAGCAGAAAATATACTTCTTTGTAACTGAGAAAAACATCCCCAGTGAAATTCACAACATGCCCAAGAATAAGTGTATAAGTGCACAATAAGGCTGTGGAAATACGTGGGGAGTTTTTCTGGATTTGGTTGGGCTTTTCTAGTTTTATCCAACAGCTTAGGGCTACAGAATATCACTGGAGGGTCTATTTCAAACCCAGCTCTAACTGAGAGTTTTGAACCCTCTCTTTAATAGCAATACTTTCTCTGCTAAACTGTCCTACTTTGTATAATTAAATGGTCATCATACCCACCGTGTGTTTTTTCTTATTCTCGGTCATTGTATTATGACTAATTCTTAGTCATTGTAATTTGCTATCTCAACCTCAGAGGCTGTATTACTCTCTTTCTCAAAAGCTGAAACAGCTCCAGATGATAATACCTTCCATTTGCACATCTGTATAACCAGATGGTTAACAAATTTTGAAAGACCTCAGTACAAATCACTGTCATACCAAAAACAGAAGGGAATTGAGGAAGAATACTTGGGAAATCTTGTCTGAGAACTAAGCACCCTACCAGCTACAGGGAAGATGCCACCTCTTCCTTTAGAAGAAAGTAGAACTTCAGAAGAAAGTAGAAGAAACCTTCATAGTAAAAGTGACTAGAATTTCCTCTTAAGGAAGAGAATTTTTGTGAAGTGATAATTTTAAAAAGCTACTTTTTGTTTTCAGTCCTCATGGCTATTTATTAACCTGTATTAAAATAAACAGGCACAGCAAGGAAAATTTTCATAGGAGAATGCACAAGTGTTCTTACAAAACTTTTGATGTTCCTTCACCCAGAAATTGCTGCCTTAGATCTGATGCAAAGGTTTTCCATGCTAAAGACCCAAGTTAAAATTTCATTGACAACCATTCTACTTCAGAAAATGAAAATACTAGTTGACATAAAAATATAACGGTCCTGCACAACATGGAAATGAAGGTTTAGAAACCAGACAATTCATATTTAACTCAAGTATTTTCTGTGGCTATTTGCTAGACTTCTTCCAGTACATGAGATTTAAAGTGTGGCTTTTCTTACAAAACGTTGATAGAAACATGAAACAAAGCAGAAGGAAAACTTCTGAGAAGTATGTAATGCTGAAATCTGACTCCACCCTTTTGGTATCACTGCTTAAATACTTCATGATACCCAAACAAAATAAATGGGTCTCTTCAAATTAAATTACTCCCTTTCACTCCCACACAATTCTTTTCTACTGATAAGGAAATTGTGTGCGTGGGGGGAGTTAGCAGGCTAGGAGGTTACTGAGAGACCATGCACCATCTGCTTATCAAATGCACACATACCAACACTCTTTTAAAGCCTTTTTTTTTTTTTTTTTTTTTAAACAGCAGATGCACTCTTATGGATCATTTCACTTAAATCCTGGTCTTTGCAAAGGGTACCAGGCAGGAAAAATTGCATGTGGCTTTTAATTGGAAAAAGAAATAGTGAAATAGAAGCCCACAAAAGAATCTGCAAAAACGTGTAGTTTCTTTGAATACCAGCTTTTGTAAATTATACAAAGTATTACAAGATACTAAGGGGAATGAATCCTTCCCATGGCCAATGTAGTATAAGTTAAAATCTTGTTCAATCTGTTCTCCCATTATATCCAAATTTGATGTAGAGGAAACTTCAGGTCATATTATAGGTGATGTTAAAAAAAAAAGAAGTGAGCTTTTTGAAGTAATTATAAGATAGCAGAGGCTATTCAGCACTATTCCCCTCTGTATTTCATCCTTTGAATTGATTTGGAAAGAAAACCTTGTGCTGTTACTTCAGCCTGAGTGAGAAAATAGGCGAGAAGGAGTGTCAAAGAAACCCAGCTATATAGGCTTGTACTAATAGGACACTAATAGAAATGGCTGGGCATGAGGGAAATTTCACCAGCATGGTCTCAAAATGATATTTAACGTGCTTTACAACCAGCACATCAAAAGCAGACTTCTCAGTCTGAGGAACAAAACAGAGAAGTTTCAGTGACATTGAAAAAATAGGGACAACTCTGGAATAAGGCTTTTCTCATTATCAGATTTTTTAAAAGTCTAAGTCACTGTTTCTAGAGTCTGATAGCTCCTACAAGATGTAATGAAATAAAAATGAATGTATTCTTTAGCTGTAAAGTATGTACATTAAAGTATTGACAGTAGACTCCCCTCTTACTGGTGTAGTTAGCAAACATATCCTGGGGTTTAAGGTGTCACTTGGACATAAAAATAGTAAAACTGAGAGAGGAATCAGGCCTATACATTAAGCTAGGTGATTTGGTAGCATTTGTAACTATACACAGAATAAGTTCTGTATGAGTTTATATGTTACATTTCACATTTACAATGGTTCTTTCTCTCTCCTGTGGATTTAACAAAAGCACCAGCGCTACTGCATGTTTTCTTTTAGACAGGGCAACAACAAAATCTCCCCTCTGCCTGCCTGTCTACTTTCATAAAATGTGTAGGAACTCCATGAGACTCAGAGAGTCAAACTTAGTTGAAACTGGCTGTTGGGGTCAAAAGGATCTTAAGCAAGGAGAAAAAAGGGAGTACATGCTGTACAACGGTGTAGGCTTCATTTCTCTGTATTTTTGCGTGCTCTCCTAGCAAATTTGTCTGCCTATTGCTAGTTTTTCACCTTGACTGAGCTTACTGTCCTCTTGTAATACTCTACAGAGGCCAATCTGAAACTGAGTTCAGAAACAAGCCCAAATTCCTCACAAATTTGTACAATGTAATTGACTGGAAAAGCTTTCAACAGCTTTTAATCAACTCAAATGCTATGCAAAAGGTACTTTTCTTATCACTACACTCTGCCTCTTACTTTCCTCCAGAGAGCTTTCGAATTGTGACCGAAATACTAATTTATAAAAAGAAAAAAAATCAGCACAACATGAGCTTCACCTCAGAATACTTCTATTTAATAAGCTGGTCTCTCTGTGTGTGTCTGCTTGCGTGTGGTTTGCACAGCTGTCTCCTACTGGGATGGCTTAAACATGATAAAGTGCTTGTAACTATTATGACTTGTACCTGCCCACAAAGCTAAAAGAAAGTCTAGTTTTAACAGTTCTTAGATTATACCCTTCTATGCTAATTGAGCAGACCTGTGGTTTTGGAGAAATCTGTATTTTTCATGCTAAACGTGTGTGGTTATTACTCAAAAATATGGGGCAATCAGTCTTTATAGCTGAGGTGCCCTAGCAATATGATAAAGTTTACAGTATCCATAGTAACAGAAAAAAAAAAAATCAATCAGTTATAGGAAAATGGCACATTCATTACTTATTGAGTTTCATAACTGAAATGTGACTATAGTGGTGGTGTTCAGAAACCCTCAATGAACCATAAATGTTAATCACTATCCAGACACTTGGCCTTCCTGTCTGTCTGCCAATTTGCCATTTGCACCGGAAAATAACTAAAAGAAAGAATACTCTTTCATTTAGTTTGCATACAAATTGGAACCATTTCAGTCAAAACTAGGGTGTTGCTACAATTTAGAAGTATTGGTATGGGTTCATGTGTATGAACAGTCTAAAATGGTCTCAACCTTTCTTTTTCTTGTGATTTAGGTCAGACTGAATACGCCATATTTCAACTGGTGAAGGTAGTCGAAACAGATATATTCCTTTCTTCAGCTTTATCACAGCTTTGGTTATTGTTTCCAATGAAAGACGTGTTGAGATTTTCATGCGCTAAACCTCCTATTGGACTTGTCTATCATGGCCCATACAATAAAAGCATTTCAGAAATAATATTTAGATCACCTTTAAGTCTCAAAAAGTTATCTAAGTTAGACCATCTGTTTTAACTCCCTAATTTATCATTTACAGATTTGTTTCTCTTTAAACAGAAGTTGTTCTTTCAAGACGTTGACTTAGAATAAAAAACAAAACTGTGACTTAAAACTAGTCTGGATTGTCACTAAAGAATTCATCATCATCCAATTAAGATAAATTTATTTTTGCATTTATGCAAAGCCTATTTTGTAACTATTGAAAGTTTCTGAATTGAGACAAAGAAAATAAAAGAAAGATTATTGCAACAAATTTTGATTCTTGATTTTGAAGTAGTTAAATGGTCACAGGGAAAAAAAAGATGGACTTTTATGTGGAGCTTATTGTGAAGTATGCTACAAAGACTGCTTGCACTGCATCTGGAAACTGAATGACAGTATATAAGCTCAACAAATGGGTTAAAAAAGTGCCTGCAGTCTTGTAAGAAGTGAACCACAGTAGTGATAATTACTATGGTGTAATTGTGAAGTGATGTAGTATTTTTTGCGAGTGACAGACTGGTTGTTGCAAATATACTTTCTGCAGCAGGAGAAAACTGTCCCTTTTAAACTTATGATAGAAAAATATAATCAGTAAAGGAAAAGGTCCCTAAATATTGAAGATTAAAACATTGTCTTTTGAGTGAGAGTGCCCAAAATTAAGAGTTTCCAAACAAAACCAAAATTTTTTACATCCTGTTGAACAGTTTCAACACTTATCACATGACTCAACTGATTCACAAGAACCGCTTTTTCCATTTTCCAATTGCTGGACTCCTCCTTTAAATCTTCCATGTGCTTATGTTTAAACACAGGCAGTACTTATAACATCCATAATATAAGGATATGTGAAACTCTATGCAAAATTAACACCATAACCTCTTCTTTTCCATTACAGCATTATTCATAAAAATAATTTGTTGCTAAAACAATATGAGTGCTGCAGGATAACATGTTCTTCAGAAGCAAAGTTCTGAAGATATTGCAAAGTTCCCGCAAAATGTGAATACAGCATTATTTTGTCCTGAATCTTTAATAAAAATAAAATATTTTTTGCTTTCAGCAATATAATAAAGTTTCAGGTGCTCTAATGAAAAGTCAAAATATTTGGGGAAGGAGGAAAACATACCTATACTTCAGCTGGATCCTGCCCCAGTGGCAGGATTTGTCTTGTACGTACATGTACTCATTGTACTCTGAAGTTGCTCTCCCACTGTAGTTGCACATAAATCAGTTAGCCATGTGTGTAACTTAGAGGTTCTGTAAAGACAATTTAACTTTTAAGCTTACACACTCTTCACTTAATTGCCAGATGGCTCGCTATATGCCATTGAACGCAACTAACCTTTTTTGTAACATAAGGTGTCACCATGAATGAAAGCATACCCTATGTACATGAAAGCAAGCATTACCTGGATATAAAGCCTTCTGAACATTTCACCATGAGCAGCTGAGAGTAGCTTAAAAGGAAATGAATGTTCTTTCTTCACAACGCACCATATGTTCATTACATACAAATTTCTATCTGGTAAATGGGCATTTCCCTAAACAGTGGAAGAATTAGGTGAGTAAAATTGTATGAATTAAAGCACAGCTGACAAAAAAATAAAATCAAGGACACGGAAGCCCTAATTTTAATTCATTTTATTACACACAATTTTTAACAATGCAGAGCTTACTTGCTCCTACCACTAATGGTTGTCATCCAAGAAATAATTTTTTATTGAATTTAAGAGGCTAATGAGTCTAACCTATCCTAGAAAGAATAATTTTCCTTAATACATGGAAAGAAATAGGTAGAAACAATTTTAGTCTTTTTACATGAGACTCATGGCAATATATTTATGAAATATGTGTTCTCAAAAACAGTTTAAAAGTTTCCTGATAAAAGTAAATAAAACATATGGAAATCATTCTGAAAAATAGATTAGATTAAGATTTAGCACAGTCACACTTCAACATTTCATACAAACTGTACAAAGTTATACAAAGTTGCACAGTAGTATCTCATAAAAACTGTAACATTTTACATATGGTCAGTTATTCCAGCATGCTGTCTTAAGACAGGATTCAGCTGTATAAACAAAACATAAACTGCAGGCTAAGGAAACAATGGGAAGAACAGATCTAATGTATATTTACACATTTGAAATCTTAATTTAAAAATGAATCTGCTACTTCTATCTTAGCCCACCTTGGAAAACTTAACGGTCTTGCATAGTAAAACATTTCAGTAAAATATGTACTGATACCAGCACTGTGTTATTCTGTATCAGTTGGACTGGTAAGAACCATAGCTGACAACAAAATTTACAATGAGGACAAAGGTCACGCCTGGATCCCAGAAGGTGCACTCCTTAGTTGCCTAACAAAGTACGCTCTAATCTTGATGTGACAAGACTATCCATCTCTTCTTTCCTATAAATGTATATCTCATTTTTTCAATGAAATGGGACATCAGCTGAGGGAATGTTTTAAAACTAGGCTACAGATTTATAGGAAGTATTATTGCCCTCCCACTCCCATGTCCCTTGGGTAGACTGAAGTTTTGAGTGGTGAATTTGAGGCTGGGGCCCCATAGCTTTACCCTGCAGAGCCCTGTGCTGCTTCCATCTTGGGCTTCTCAATCTCACTCGGCATGGAACAGAAATGGGAGCAGGGTACGCAAGGGGCATTGCAAGAAGAGGCCTCCAATCTCAGCCTCCGATCCCCAAATAAAGCACAATACATCAGATGTTTCACTAGTGGGAGCTTCCTCCTTTCACCCACTGAACAGGCCAGTGGCACTGATAGTGATATGCTGATCAGGCCTGTTTTCCTAGTGATAAGCTTTAACAAGTGAAAATGAAAAATTTTGGCTTGGACCCATTCAGGCCTTTTCTTTTTCTTTTTTAAAATCTTTTACACAGCTGGGTAAATTTTTGATATTTTTAGCAACTTGTCCAGAATCACAAAATTAGGAGAGAGACTCCTTCAAACTTACTAACCTTGCATTAGTGCACCCTTACAGTTTACATGCTAGTTCTGAATAAAATGGGAGTTTAGATTTGTATTTCATTCCACAATGCAGGTGACTCTTAAAGAAACAATATGCATTTGCTGACTCCTCCACCTCACAGTTTTGTGATCGCTGATTACACCTATTTAACTCAACTGTTTTCATTCCAGAATCATCCTGGGAGGTGATGGTAAAGAAATCAATCAACTTGACTTTCACGTCGTATCTTACCAGTCTGATTTTATTGACAGCATCAGTCTTAAACTGATGCAGTTAGGGTCAGGGGCAGCTACATACACCACAATCAGGCTACTACAAATTACAGTTTCAGAGGGCTAAATCCTGTTCTTTAATGTAATCCATCAAATAGTACCAGTACAACAATTCATAGCAAAAAAGCAGATTTTTGTTACCCAAATCTTTTCCAGATCACTGATCTGGCTGAAAATGCATGAATGCAAAGCACATACTTTCAGAAAGAGTTTAGAGCACATGGCTGGCAAGTGGAATAATATTGTTTGATTTGTAAAGTGAATGTATTTAGTGTAATCCTTATTAACCAAGAATAAATAGAAAGCATAAATTCATAAAATTAATACATATAGGTGGCAAACACTCCTTAGTGAGAGGCAAATCTCTACAGTTGAAAGCTAATCTATTGAGTATAGCTCAAAAAATTAATACTCTTGTTAAAAGTTTATAATTTAGCATTTTATATATTTAATAACATAGGAAATCAGCACAGCCAAACAAAGTTGCTTTGTGTAATAAGTATTGTTCTGACTGGTCTGTGTAATAGGGATTATGACACCATTGAATACAATAAATATCTGTAGGGAAAAAAAACCAAACCAAAACCAAAACCAAAAAAACCCTCATCCCTCATGGCTTAAGCTTCATTGTAGAAATAGATACATCAAAACTGTAAAATAAGCCCCAAATGAATCGGACTTAGCAACACTGCCAAAAAAGGTAAAAAGGTTAGGATCAGCCCAAACCTACAATACATGGCAGTCAAAACCCACAGTATTACTAAAGTTCAAAGGAAGTGACATCTTGCTTTGTCAAACTGCACTATATTCCTCAGACCAGCCAAGCTCAGAGTGACAGTTTGTCGTCCCCAAACTCGGCAGCTGGAAAGCACCAAGGAGTACACAGCTTGAGCAGGGCACCAAGTGAGTGTAAAAGAGCGCAAGTTCAGTGCTGGAATAATATAAAAAACATGACACATCAGCATACCCTTTATGTGAGATTAAAGGTAACTACTATGGAATATGCTTTTTTTATTTTCCAGACAGTTTTCTTTTATTCTTATAATCACTAAGCACCAGAGCTTTCATAAAAAGTCACAAGCTCCATCCCTCCTTCTATGCTAGTTAGCTGACCTTTGTCGAGAAGGCACTGCTCTGTACAAAATTGTTCTATCAGCAAAAGTTGAAGCAATGCTGATTAATGAGCACCTAAAGGCTGGAAGTGGCAGTGAAATTCATCATGTACATCTTTCAGGATTTTTCCTTAAAAATCAGATGTATTTCACATCTGATTTCACAGATGTGAATTCACAGATGTTATTTCACACCCTTCACTGCACAGCCTTCCTTAAAGACCCTCCGCTGTCTGCACTGGCATCTTTGTTCAGTTCCCATTTCTATTCCTTTTCTACAACGTGTCTATAAAGGAGGAGATGCCCAAACTGCTGACTGGGGCAAGGGTTGCTTGATTATCTATTGCACATAATGTCATGATATGGGGGCATTTTCTTCATTTGAAACTGGTCTTGCAAAGATTTAAGCATGTGAACTGTAGTTCACACAGCATTAGTAGCTGTACTAATAGTCCTAAATACAAGCAAATACCTATATTTTATGACATACCTTTGAAGATCAGCATCTTGGTTTGCAATCTTTGAAAGTTTAGCTGGAGTAAATTTCAAATTTAACAAAACCCTACCAAATCATAAAAATGAAATAATGTGTGGAAAATCGACCTGAGACTGCCACACACACAAATATGTTCACAAAAAAAAAAAAAAAAAAGTTAATTATGTCTTCTAAAGCATCACTCTTAAAACTAGGACTAGTGATGAAACTTTACTGATGGGTCAACTGCCTTCACATTCTCCTGGAAATAAGTTGTTATAGCACAAAAACAGGTCGGGGGAAAGCCACCAGACTGTAACAGGAAGGTGACAGATTTTGACAGATTTTGAAAAAAATCACAAGTGTGGGTCAATACAATTTCTTTCAGCCACAGTGCCAGACTGATGCTGCTTGCGCACTACTGCAGGGTATAGGAGCAGGAACAAATTAGAAGCTGTTTAAGCCACTACTGCCATCAAAAGAAATGTCCATGAAATCATTGTATAGCAAAATTTAGTTTTTTAAAAAAGAATTTGAAAACAATTGGCAATAGAACCAAATTGCATAAAAACTCAAACATTGGCAGTGAGATAACAGAAGGGTAAGCAATTAACAATGACCTGAGCTGTTTATAAAAATACAGCTACAAACACAAAGCCATGCAAAAATTTCCCCTTGGGATGGCTGAGCAGGCTTGCAAGTTTCAGTAAACAAATAAACCAATCTTTTGCCAAAGAAATCATTCCAACACAAAACAGAAAACACAAACACAAAAGCAGTAGAACAGCTAAGGCAGTGAAAAGATTCTGCTGCTGCAAAGAACATAAATCCTGCCGAATTTTCAAAGTTATTTAGGCACCTAGAGACTAAGGTGGAGGTATGGGGGATGCTCAGAGGTGCCAAGTGGTAACATATCAACCTCCCATTAAAACCAAATGACAATGCAGCTTTTAAAAATCTTACTTGTAGTCAGCACATATCTGCATCCAGAGGATGACCATGAAATCAGGGAGAGGGTATCACTCCCCATATTTGTATAAAACACAAAATTACTTGTTACAAACAAGTTAAAAAGCTGTTTTGTAACAGAGTACAGCCACAGACACCATCAACAGTAGTAAACCCAACACCATCATGACTTCAACATCAAAATAAAGGGGACCTTGCCTAAATACTTGTAGGAACATCTTGCAGACTATGTCAACAGGGTCTCAGCAAAGTGACCAGTTTTCTCCTTTTCTTTCAAGATATTCTTTCCACTTCAATGTTAGGTCTGGTGCACTTGCCCAAATTGGAAGTGTTTATGAGAAGAAAAAGAGCAACTGGAAATGCATCAACATCAACTGCCACAGGATTCATGCTTCATTCTCATGAGAAACCTGGGGTCTCATCTTTGTATCTGAGTTACTGCATCCTGTTTATAATAGTAGAGCTACACATACAAAAATCATAAATTGTCTTTGGCTCTTGGATAACTGTACAAGACCCAGACTGTGCCTTCCATGCACATTTAAAAATCAATGAGACAACTCAGAATATAAATGGAGTTACATAGGATTACTATAGTAGGTAGAATCAGGTGCTCTAAAGCTAATCTGGAGAAGAATAGGAGACATGCCAAGCAGAAGCTCCCTTAGGAACTCGGGACTATTGAAAAACATGATTTTCAATAGTCCCGAGTTCCTAAGGAACCTGTTGTATTCAAGTAGGTGCTACAAAGAACTGGATGGTCTTGAATAACCTATTCCATAGTGATTATATCAGCCAAGAGGGACAGATAATGGATTTTCTCAAATACCATGAAGCTCTGGATAACAAGATTATTGAAACAGAAGCCAAAGTAATATAAAATCAAACTACAACTAACAAAATGATACCTGTCTCCAAATGCTTATAAAACCAAAATCTGTCTCTCTGGGAAGATGAGTGCTGTAGGAAGAGCAGAAATTAAAAAACAAATTAACAAAACCACAAAACCTAAGAGTAACAAAATGTCTACTTAACATATTTATTGGGGCATAGGATTATTCCTGAGTGTTAAAGAACAAACCCAGGGACAGCTTCTGCTTTGTGTTCCTAAGGTTCCTTGGTAGTAGCTTGGGCCAAAATTTGGAGGTAAATATCCACACAGTGTACCACAAACCCTTAAATTATTCTATATATAATCACTTATACTAGCTTGAATAAGTAAAACACAGCATTATGGTGAGTTCAGTGGCTTAGAAACTGATCAGAAAGCCAGGGTAATTACCTGTGGTCACAAGGTTTCGAAATCACAAACACACACACTGCTCCCCTCTGCCTTTCCTGTGTGGATGTTTTTCACAAAACGGGGACAAGCCAAACCTCTTAGATTTCAAATTTAGCTGTATGCAACAAGCACTCAAGCTGTATGACAAATTGCCAGTTTATGTTACTCCTTTCTTACTGCATAGATTATCACAATTAATATATTGGAATTTTAAATACTTGTGCTAAATTCTCTTTTTGTTATGGCATGAATTAACCTAACTTTAAAAGAACAAGAAAAGCAAGCAACACACATTTTCTTCAAACATGTAAATCTGCATTGAAAGAGTTTCAGTCTTATGCTGTCTGTACCTAATCCAAATTTATGTTGCTCCTCAAGTTATTGAGGTTGTTTAGATTTCATATGGGCCAGCCACTGAACTGGAATTTCTGTGACTGCAGATCAGATGCATCTCTGGTGGCGTTGGAAAATGAGAGATGATACAGCCAGTTCTTCAACATGTAACATACAGCTTGTGCCTTGCTAGTCGATCTTAATGTGCAGGGTTACAGATACATGATATCAGAGGGATAATATGCCCTTGGATTAAAATCTCATTTTTTAGCAGCCTTGAAGATCTAGAAGTCCAAGGTCTTTTCCAAAATTTTTCTGAGAATACCAACTTCCTAAAACACAACGAGATTTCTCCTCCTTTTGAACTGAGAATTGGATTGAGCCCACTAGCTCTTTCCACCCTGAGGTACTCAGGTTGTACAAGTTTTCTGTTCTCCAGGCCAAAATTGACAACATTACATCCAATCTTCCAGGAAAGGAAAATTCTGTCCTCTTTTCAAATGTCTTAAATCCCTCAACAACTCTTGTCAACTTCGCATGGTCATCTCAGTTACACAGATGTTAAATAAGAGTAAAGTCTCAAAGTTCAGGAAAGTCCAGGGTGATGTTTATTGTGATGTAAAATAAATGAAACAAAGATACAAATCCAGCACAGTAATTACTCTAACAGTTCAAACTGCTCTGTGGTTTGATGCATACGCTTGTCAAAAGCTTTATAAATAGGAAATGAAGATTATTTTCATTAAAACAATTTTGTTGTTGTTGTTGTTGTTCAGTAACCTGTACAATAATCTTGCACATTTCTGTCAAGTACATGATAGCACAGGTAATAACTTCTGCTAAAATAGCCAGAGGTAAATGCAAATTGCTCTGTTTCATTAACTTTTTTATTATGGTTTTGTTTCAGCTAATCAGCTTTTGCTGTTTGTGTTAAGCAGGTGTCAAGAACTGTGGGCTTTGTGATTTCCCGTTCTGTTTGTTGTTCCAAAGCATCTTACAGTGCCTCCACTCTAAAAATGTACAGCACAATGCTATTTAATACTATGTAAAATTTCTCTCTCCAACTTTCTTGAAAAGAAAAAATTTATTTCAGGGTCAAAGCTATCTCAGTTAGGCTATACTGCACCACACTTAGAACAAATAATATCATTAGCCCTTTTTGCAATTGAGAATTTTTAGAAAATAGTTATTCATAAGAAAGACATAATTGAGATTAGCAGTACTTGAGAAAAAGTGAAAATTTGGCACCCTTAATCATTAGTGTCCTTTATGACAGATTCATTTACCATAATTAAGACAACATCCTGACCTTTCAACTGCTTTTACAAAAGAACAAATCTGCTTCACTGTTTTTAATATTCCTTTTTTCCATTCTACATTAAAAGAAAAAAAAAAGACAGAAAAAAGAGCAGTTTTTTTATCTTTTGTTGCCTGTTACCGTTTTTGCATGTGCCAGAGTCACTCCAAGTAATTCTATTGACTATTTGAATTGACTGCTGATTTACAGTTATTTCACAGAAGAAAAAGAAAGTCTGGCATTCCTTGCTACAGGTATGCACATTGCAATATTGTACATTGTAATACTATTCAGAAACCAGATGAAAACAAGAACAAAGAGGTAAAAGTTCCAGTCAACATTTCCAATTTTTTCTCAAGGATGAGATAAATAATTCAAATTAGTTTTATTCCACATACAGCTATAATAACGGCCTAATACTTCACAGGCTTCTAAGTTATATCCATCAGGTATGAGAACCAAGTCCAGGACCTGTTCCTGACTGCTATAAATTAGCTGCAATGCTTGCCACACGGGAGGTAGTTGCTGGTCAGCTCCTTCCAGTCATGAGTGACAAAACTAGTCCATGTTGATTTCTAAACACCAGCTCATTTGATACGGAACTCTGATGAACAGTAATTCTGAGCCTCTTAAGACCTCAGCTTTGTGTGAAATCATTTCCTGCCCAATCCCTGACAAACTATTTGAATTTTACAGATTTTAGGCAGCAGCTGTTGACCTTCACTCGTCTTCTATCACCAAGTAGTTCGCACTGCAAGGACAACTTTACATCAAGGTGAAAAAAAAGAAATCATAGTCAATTAGAATAGTCAACTTTTTTTTTATATGCACAGTTTATACAGTTGTAGAAGATGCAGCTTTTGTGAAAAGAAAGTGTTTGGTTTTGATGCTCATCAGGGGTTCACAATTTCCCAGCTTTTGCTTCCTTTTTTTTTCTTCTTCTTAAAAACAAAATACTTTTGTGCAAATATACTCATACTTTTGAAATTTAAACACAGTGTGAAGACAGCAAGGAAGGTGCTATGTTGGAAATAGCTTATTTTTCTAGTGATGGGACTGCTATTTTCTCATTAGCTCCTGCTGACGTAACAGAATCCTTTATTGAAGTATTTCCAGATTTTTTTTTCTGTCTCCATTCACAGCAAGATTTGGAAGACTACGCAGGCCAATAACTGGACATATTTGTCTGTTTCACTTGTTTAAATCCAAAATAATTTCCTCTGTCTTTAAAGTAGAAAATCATGGAAACTGTGTTTCATGATAAAATCTTGTATAGGAACATATGTTTTGCATTAGCTGGCTTTGTTTAATGTCTTAGTAAAGCTTCACGTGTCTGTAATATTTATCTTTCTTTTGTGAACATGAAAAATTATTTTCCTTCATTTTAACCAGGATATTGTTTTCATCTCTCACCAATTCAATAGCATGAATTGTCTGAAAACAGTCGGTTTATCTATAATTTCCTATAAGGGGTTCCACTACTGAGGTCTCATGGAGCAAAAGGACCTAGTGTTAAGTCTATAGTAGCAAATTAAACAATGTCTAGGAACATTTGCAAGTGCTAGAATGCAGTTTTCTTTTCCAATGTTTGAGCGGTCCCTGGCATACTTTTGGTTGTGACAACTAGCACACCACAAAATAATTTCTGAGCATGATTTGGGAGTTAAGTGTCCCAGCAACTATTCCCAGTAGGCAGCTGGTGCTCATCCACCCTGTTTTTGAGGCTAAGGGAATTTACCACCCTTTCCATGAGATCAGCCTCTTTGTTGGAAACACCCTAACTTAATATAAACAATAGTTTGCATCATATCTGATTTTTATTTAGGCAGATGCTGTCAAGAAAACAATCTGTACACTGGTACACTTTGTGAGATTTTACATGATAGAGTAGGAAGGCCATATTTATAATAAAGAAAGTTTAGTTCTCTCTCATCTTAACAAGCCATGACTGATCAGATAAATAATTCTTCTTTCAAGGTAGGAAATTTCTAATTCTTTTAAAATCTGTTGCAATCTATTCTATCATATCATCTTGTTTTATTTGTTTTCCTATCTAAAACTTCAACTATGCCTTTCTATCTACATGGTTTACTTCTAAGTTTTCTGAAAAGGCTTCCTTGAGCTTTATAAATGAACACAACCAGCAAAAACAATGTTATGGTTCTTATGAACAGATTGAAGAACACATTCTTTCTAGCTGTATTTTGTGCATATGCATAGTGTGTTAAAGTTACCTGCCATTTGTTGGTCTTTAATGTATATCAGGTATTTAGAAACAAGTTATAACTGGGTTGTGCACTGGGAAAGACAACACATTGGTAGCAGTGACTTAAATTTTTATTACAATTCTATCAGTAATTGTATATTACAATTCTATCAGTAAAATATTATGAATTTATTACAATTGTATCAGTGCTTTTTTTTTCCTTTCTTATCAAGGTAATATGTTCAAGTACAGTTTGTGGACCTTTTTTCTTCTCATTAAAATATTTACTGCTTTCATGAGCTCTTATGAGCATTCCCACCAGCCAGTTTTTAATGTCCAATTAAGTTTATGACGTCTGTAAGAGGCAGTTGGGCAGACTGGTAACAAAACAAAATTCTGACCATTTTTTATTTCAGTGCGTGAATTCTGTTTGTCAGTGTAATAGTCAGTGGCCCAAGCCTTGACTCAGGTTAAGTTATTTTTTTGCATCACTAAAAAGGAATATATTACTGGCATAATAACTTCTTTTGTTTCCGGAGCTGTAAAGTAAGCGATGGAGCCAGAACATACTGCAGTCTTGGAGAATCATCTCAACAAAATAAAGTGCATATTAAGGCCAGACAGACTTTTTTCTTCATTCAGTTTAAAGTTGGCTACCTTCAGAAAGTGGCCTAGAGTCAAGTTGTCCTGCTTTCGGCTGGGATAGAGTTAATTTTCTTCCTAGTAGCTGGTATAGTGCTGTGTTTTGGATTTTAGTATGAGAATAATATTGATAACACACTGATGTTTTAGTTATTGCTATGTCATGTTTACACTAGTCAAAGACTTTTCAGCTTCCCCTGCTCTGCCAGGTGCACAAGAAAGTGGGAGGGGGCACAGCCAGGATAGTTGATCCAAACTGACAAAAGGGCTGTTCTATACCATTTATGTCATGCCCAGGTTCTACCTTTTCTAATACCTTCCAATTAATCACCACCAATTTTCCTGTCTTTTGATATATACAGACAGATATCATTCCCTTGGTCTATGGGACATCCCTCTAAAATGTCTGTTGAGTTCATTTAGTCCATGACTTTGGGCTCCATCTGTCACAACAGTCCTTCAGGGCAGGAGAGATGGTGTGTGGTGTTGGGTTGCTGCATGCTGAAGCCAGTCCTGGTTCCATCACTGCCGCACTTTGCTTGGTTTCATCACAGTTCATTCTTCATTAATCTGGGTGATCCTTACTGAAATACTGTTGATATGGTGTATAGTAATCGTAAAAGTGATGACATACAGTATTATATAGCAATTAACATCATACCATTTAGTTCGTTGGCTATTCTCACCCAAAATCAAGTCCCCTTGAGGTACACAGCGGACTTCCCCATCCTTTCGCATTACCCACCAAGTACATCCAGGTCCTTGAGCAAAAGCAATCCCATGAGTGGGCTTGCCTTTGCCTGAGGCAGGAGTAACTCAACCTGCCTTCCCCAGCATGCTTTTTATGTGCACTACAGGGGCTTTACCTCCTTCTATAGTGCATAAAAGTTTTGATTGGGCAGGGCCAGCTCGATTGGCAGATCCCCTAGTCTTTACTAACCAGGTGGCTTTTGCTAAATGTGCATCCCAGTCTTTGAATGTCCCACCACCCATTGCTCTCAGTGTAGTCTTTAACAGCCCATTTTATTGTCTGATTTTCCGGGACGCTGGTGCGTGATAGGGGGTGTGATATACCCACTCAATGACATGCTCTTTGGCCCAGGTGTCTATGAGGTTGTTTCACAAATGAGTCCCATTGTCTGACTCAATTCTTTCTAGGGTGCCATGTCGCCATAGGACTTGCTTTTCCAGGCCCAGGATAGTGTTCCGGGTGGTGGCAAGGGGCACAGGATATGTTTCCAGCCATCCGGTGGTTGCTTCCACCATTGTAAGCGCATAGCGCTTCCCTTGGCGGGTTTGTGGGAGCGTGATATAACCGATTTGCCAGGCCTCCCCATATTTATATTTCAGCCATCACCCTCCATACCACAGAGGCTTTAACCGCTTGGATTGTTTAATTGCAGCGCATGTTTCACATTCATGGATAACCTGTGCAATAGTGTCCATGGTTAAGTCCACCCCTCGATCATGAGCCCATCTATCTGTTGCATCTCTTCCTTGATGGCCTGAGGTGTCATGGGCCCACTGAGCTATAAATAATTCACCCGTATGTTGCCAGTCCAGATCCACCTGAGCCACTTCAATCTTAGCAGCCTGATCCACCTGCTGGTTGTTTTGATGTTCCTCAGTGGCCCGACTCTTGGGTACGTGAGCATCTACGTGACGTACTTTTACAACCAGGTTCTCTACCCGGGCAGCAATATCTTGCCACAGTGCAGCAGCCCAGATGAGTTTGCTTCTGCGCTGCCAATTGCTCTGCTTCCATTGCTGTAACCACCCCCACAAGGCATTTGCCACCATCCATGAGTCAGTATAGAGATAGAGCACTGGCCACTTTTCTTGTTCAGCAATGCCTAAAGCCAGCTGGATGGCCTTTACTTCTGTAAATTGGCTCAATTCACCATCTCCTTCAGCAGTTTCTACCACTTGTCGTATAGGTCTCTATACAGCAGCTTTCCATCTCCGATGCTTTCCTAAAATACAACAGGACCCATCAGTGAACAGGGCATATTGCTTCTCATTTTCTGGTAGTTTATTGTACAGTGGGGCCTCCTCAGCATGCGTCACCTCCTCCTCTGGCGATATTCCAAAATCTTTGCCTTCTGGCCAGTCCATAATTACTTGCAAGATCCCTGGGCGACTGGGGTTTCCTATCCGAGCCCGTTGTGTGATCAGTGCGACCCACTTTCTCCACATAGCATCAGTTGCACGATGCGTAGAGGGGATCCTCCCTTTGAACATCCAGGCCCCAACACCGCTGGTCAGGGTGCCAGGAGGAACTGTGCTTCAGTACCAACCACTTCTGAAGCAGCTCCAACCCCTTCATATGCTGCCAATTTATCTTTTTTAGCTGGAGTATTATTAGCCTTGGATCCTCTGACTCCAAAACCCTAGGAGCTGACCTCGACTGTCCTCTGGTGCTCTCTGCCAGAGGCTCCAGGTAGGGCCATTCTCCCCGGCTGTGGTGTAGAGCACATTTTTTACATCTTGCCCTGCCTGGACTGGCCCAAGGGCTACTGCATGACCTATCTCCTGTTTAGTTTGTTCAAAGGCTTGTCGTTACAACATGGAGTTCCTGAAGGGGTGTTCCTTTCAATCCTTCCCTCTGCTCCCCAATGCATTGTACAGATGAAAAGGTACTTCTTCTGATTCAGTTTTGTAAGTTCAAGCGCTCCTCCTGGCTCAAAAGAGGCCTTCCAAGACTTAAGTGGTTGGTAGAGTCTGCACAACGGATGGCTTTTTATGTTGCATAGTGATCAAAACTTCCCAGATACTCCAGAGCTGCCTGATAACAGAACTGGTATTCATCCTCTGTTTGCACCATAGCAGGTCATTGTGTTCGCAGCATCTTTACTGTCTGGAAAATATCTACAACACCCTCATAACGCATTCTTTCCAGGACGATACTCAATGTGATAAACACTCCAGTCCTGCCCACGCCAGCACTGCAGTGGACAGAGATGGGGCCATTCTGGCCAAACTGTTCCTTGGTCTTATGTACCTGTCCAATGAAATCGATAAAACCTTCTCCTGATTTTGGCACGCCTTGTTCTGGCCAGTCGGTGAACTGGAACTGACGAACAGTTCGTGACTGACCGTCCCTGGCATCAGTGACCTTGAATTCTCGCAGGATGTACTGAGGCATGTTGTATTCAGTCATGCTCGGGGCCCCATTTGAAATCATTCTTCTTCCGGGTCACTTGATAGAGAGGGCTTATGATCAGACTGTAATTTGGAATATGCATTCTCCAAAAACCCACAACACCTAAGAAAGCTTGTGTTTCCTTTTTGCTAGTTGGTGGAGACATGGCTGTTATTTTGTTGATCACATCCATTGGGATCTGACGACATCCATCTTGCCATTTTATTCCTAAAAACTGGATCTCCTGTGCAGGTCCCTTGACCTGACTTTGTTGTGTGGCAAAACCAGCTTTCAGGAGGATTTGGACTATTTTCTTCCTTTTCTCAAAAACAACTTCTGCTGTATTGCCCCACACGATAATGTCATCAATGTACTGCAGATGTTCTGGAGCTTCATCCTGTTCCAGTGCAGTGTGGATCAGTCCATGGCAAATGGTGGGGCTGTGTTTCCACCCCTGGGGCAATCGATTCCAAGTGTACTGAACGCCCCTCCAAGTGAGTACTGCCAAAGGGATTGAGAAAAAGGCATTAGCGATACCACTTGTGGCATACCACTTGGCTGCTTTTGACTCCAGTTCGTACTGAAGTTCCAGCATGTCCGGCACGGCAGCACGCAGCAGCAGGGTGACTTCATTCAGGCCACGATAGTCTACTGTCAGTCTCCACTCTCTGTTAGACTTTTGCACTGGCCATATAGGACTGTTAGAAGACGAATGAGTCTTACTGATCACTCCTTGGCTCTTCAGTCAACGAATCAGTTCATGGGTGGGAATGAGGGAGTCTTGGTTGGTACGATATTGCCTCCAGTGCACCATTGTAGTAGCAACTGGCACCTGCTGTTCTTCAACCCTCAGCAACCCCACAACAGAAGGGTCCTCCAAGAGACCAGGCAAGGTAGACAGCTGTTTAATTTCCTCCGTCTCCAAGGCAGCTGTACCAAAAACTATACCCACCAGTACCCTTTTGGGTCCTTGAAATACCCTCTCCTGAGGTAGTCTATGCCAAGGATAAACGGAGCCTCTGGGCCAGTCACAATGGGGTGCTTTTGCCACTCATTCCCAGTTAGGCTCACTTCTCCAATACAGTCAGCTGTTGGCATCCCCCTGTCACTCCAGAAATACAGATGGGTTCTGCCCCTATATAGCTCGATGGCTTTAGGGTACACTGTGCCCTGCTGTCTACTAGAGCCTTACACTCCTGTGGGTCTGATGTGCCAGGCCATTGAATCCACACAGTCCAGCAAACTCGGTTGTCCCTTTCCTCCACCGGGCTGTAGGCAGGGCCCCTCTAGTCCTGGTCATAGTATTCATTACCCAGTCCTTGTACATACAAGTCAGGAGCTCCTTCATTAAAATCAGGAATAAGATAAGCCCTTTTACTCTGTCTGGGGAACCATCCACTGGAAACTGGAGCAGCAATTTTCCTGGAAGAACCCCCTTTGGTGACTGTTTCTCCTTGCAACTCCCATACCCACACCTCTAGGGTCGAGGTAGGTTTTCCATCCCACTTCCTCATGACCTCTCTGTCGTCATGCAGGTAAAACCCTAGGGTGCCCCGTGGTGTGTACCCTCCATATCCTCTCTCTTGAGCAGAGGAACGCTGACTCCTAATAGCTGAGATACTGGTCTGTACAGGTGGAATGTAGGACCTATCCTCTTCAAGTTGCTGCACCTTCCAGGACAGTTTCTCCACAGCCGAGACAAGGGAGGAAGAGATACTTTCTTCATATTCCTGGAGCTGGCTATCTGCTTCATCCACTGTTGGACCCTCTCCATCTTTCCAGGTCAGTATTGCCAATGAGTTGGCACACGATGATGGTGCGTTCCGCACCAACTTCCGCCACATGGGTCATGTGCACTGGGCTTCATCTGGATCTTTGAGTAACTCATCATCGTCCAGGTCACCATAAATCACCTCCAGCACAGCTAATTTCCTCAGGTACTGGATGCTTTTCTCCTCTGTGGTCCATTTTCCGGGGCAATATATAACATCTTCCTTGAAGGGATATCTTTCCTTCATACCTGACAGTAGTCGCCTCCAGAGGCTGAGGGCTGGTGCCCCTTTTCCAATCGCTTTGTCAATGCTCCCTTCCCTAGAAAGGGATCCCAGCTGTTTGGCTTCCTTACCCTCTAATTCCAGGCTACTGGCCCCGCTATCCCAGCATTGGAGCAGCCAGGTGACAATGTGCTTGCCTGGATGATGGCTGAAATCTTTTTGCCTATCTCGCAGCTCACTCAGGGATAGGGATTGGGTGGTTTCCATCTCATTTACAAGTTCTTCCTCTTCCTCTCCCTGTGATGGCCCTGCTCTTTCATCTTCCTTTTCTAAACAAGCTGACTTTTGCGTCCAGTATTTCTGCTTGTGTATAGGGGCGACTGATACTGACACGGGTTGGTTCCCTGGTTGAACCGCATTATCTGTCGCAGGGGGGCTGGAGTGACCACAGTGCCTGTCACAGAGTGGTCCGGAATAGCCACAGTGCCTGTCACGGGGGGGCCAGAGTAGCCGCGGTGTCTGCCATTTTGTCACCAGATCCTTGAGGGCTCTGAATAGTGTTGAACAGGGCTCGGTAGGCATGGGCCAGGCCCCAGCACATTGCAGTGATTTGTATCTCCTTAGAACTGTCAGGGTGACAACATACTTTTTCCAAATATTCTACTAATTTTTCAGGATTCTGCACTTGTTCAGGGGTGAAGTTCCAAAACACTGGAGGTGTCCACTGTCCTAGGCATTTGTCCATGCCATCGCACACACCCTGCCGCTCATAACTAACCAGCCTTGTGGCAGATCTCTGGATGATATTCTTAAAGTTCTTATTAACCTTAGAAAAAACTGAAACAATATTCCCAAGAAATACCAACAAAAGTATCTTAACTATCCAAGGATGTTCAAGATACTGAAAAGATATTGTAATGAAGAAGGAAACATCACAGAAGAAGGTAATGAAGGTGCCATTTTGTATTTCCTCCACAAAAAAACCTCTCAGAGGAAGAAGTATAATTGCTAATTGTCTCCACGAGGTGGTACCTGATGTACAGTAATAGCTTCAGTACAAAGCTCAAATACCAGATTAAGCTCAAGGACAGTGTTTTAATAAGAAATCTCGCAGGCAATACATCAGTGATCACTGCAGAGCACAGCAAACTGCAAAAATCAACACTGATCTTTAACATGTACAGCAAAAAAATGAGCATGGTGCAGATCAGGTAAAACAATATCAAGAACAGATGAATCAATATCGTGGCCCACAACTACTAACATATCTAAATTCCTTAATATGCTCTGGTTAATCTGTTATTATCTCAAACCCTTTGAGCACCACATTGGGTGCCAAAAAGGACTGTTATGGTTTAGCTCCAGTCGGCAATTAAGTACCACACAGCCACTCACTCACCCTCAGCCCCAGTGGGATGGGGGAGGGAATCAGAAGAGCAAAAGTAAGAAAACTCATGGGTTGAGATAAAGACAGTTTAATAACTGGAACAAAAAATAGTAATATATAATAATAATAAATTGTAGTGAGAAGGAAAACAACAAGACAGCGAGGGAGGAACAAAACCCAGAAAAAAACAAGTGATACAACCACTCACCACCCGCCAACTGATGCCCAGCCAGTCCCTGAGCAGTGGTCACTGCCCCCCAGCCTTGTCCCCCCAGTTTCTATACTGAGCATGATGCCATATGGTATGGAATAGCCCCCATATGGTATGGAATACCATACCCCATATGGTATGGAATAGAAAAGGTCAGTTTGGATCAACTATCCTGACTGTGCCCCCTCCCACTTTCTTGTGCACCCGGCAGAGTATGAGAAGCTGAATAGTTCTTGACCAGTGTAAACATGACTTAGCAACAACTAAAACATCAGTGTGTTATCAATATTATTCTCATACTAAATCCACAACACAGCACTGTACCAGCTACTAGGAAAAAAAATTAACTCTATCCAAGCTGAAACCAGGACACAAGTGATGATATCTGTATAGACAACACAATCAGAATAATGTGGGAACTTGTATGCTGTTACTTAGCTATCACTTCAACTTTTTGGAAAAACTATCGGTTTCATATATATAAGTGTGTATATATAATGTATATATTTTACTTCTTTAGCACCCCTCAAGATATATCTCTCTATTCAACTGTGAAATTGCAGAATAGAAGGAGAAAAAAAGAAACTCCATACCTTTCTTTTTCTGAAAAGATCACAGGACTTGAGTCATTGGATTGAGACTGTCCAAATAGCCTTTGGATATTTAGAGATTGAGTTACTTCTCATGGTCTGCATATAATGACTTACTTTTCATGAGTCTGCATGGACAGGAAACAACAAAAATTCTTTGTACCAGAAAGAGAGTACACAAAGGAACTTCACTCTCTTTTCTCCTCAGAAAGATAGCCTGACATCTCAAGGCACAGTTTCAAGAGGTAAAATCTAAATGTAGTGTATAGATCCAGAGCACCATAAGGAACATGTTTAGTTGGCTTTCTAGCATTAATATTATTTTACCAGTGTCATGTATATTTTGGCTGAATGTCCTGGTTTCGGCTGGGATAGAGTTAATTTTCTTCCTAGTAGCTGGTATAGTGCTGTGCTTTGGATTTAGTAGGAGAATAATATTGATAACACACTGATGTTTTGGCTGTTGCTAAGCGGTGTTTACACTGGTCAAGGACTTTTTTCAGCTCCCCATGCTCTGCCAGGCACCCAAGAAATGGGAGGGGGCACAGCCAGGACAGTTGATCCAAACTGGCCAAAGGGCTATTCCATACCATATGACGTCATGCCCAGTATAGAAACTGGGGGAGTTGGCTGGGGGATAGCGATCGCTGCTTGGGGACTGGCTGGGCATCGGTCGGCGGGTGGTGAGCGGTTTTATCTTTTTTTTTTTTTACTTTTTTTTTTCTTTTTCCCTCCCCTGGGTTTTGTTCCTCTCTCTCTCTTGTTGTTTTCCTTCTCATTACAATTCATTATTATTATTACTATTATTTTGTGCCAATTATTAAACTGTTCTTATCTCAACCCACGAGTTTTCTTACTCTTGCTCTTCCGATTCTCTCCCTCATCCCACTGGGGGGGGGGAGTGAGCGAGTGGCTGCGTGGGGCTTAGCTGCCAGCTGGGTCTAAACTACGACACTGAAATAAATTTTTACTGACTTCTGCATAAAGAAAGTACCAGACAGGGCCAAAATGAATGCCAGTATATCTGCAAGCAAGATTTAACATTGCACCCAAGTACTACAAGGATATATCTTACAGCAGGTGAAGTGGACAGTTCATATAAAAATAAAGGTACAGCTAGGCTGTACCTTTTTTATTGTTGAGTTTTATTTGGTTCATTTCATGTCAAAGAAAAATCAAATTAAGAAAGAAGACAGAGAGAAAACGGAAAAATACAGGGTCTTAGTGATAATTCTCTTATTACCCAGTTAAGATTTAATAGCAGGGTATGGAAGAAATAAAATTTTCATCAAGTTAGAATGTGAGGGTGAATTACTCAAGTGTCTTTTACTGGTTTGTGTGGCTGTATGATAAGTAAACCAATATTTCAGTAAGATTACAGCTTGGCTATACCAACTGACTCCAAAGCCCCTGCTCCCAAAAATACTTTCTTGTCTAACTCAAAAAATATTCACATTATTCCAAAGATAAAAATATTTAAAAGGGACTTACAGAGGAGATTCATGAAAAGAGATAAAATCCTGAGATCTCCCATCAAACAGTTTTACGGACATAGAGTCTGTGGGGTCAGAGTTATTGCTTCTCTTCTTTACTGGCAGTGTATACACATTTTTCCACAGATCATTACACACACAAAGTATTGATATTTACCTCTCTCAGTTCCTTTCCCTTCCTTTTGTTTCTTTATTTTCCTCCTTTGAAACCTGTTCAGAAAGACAAACAAAATCATTGTTTTAATTAACAAAGCAAGAAGCATTATGTGTCATGCAGCTCATACACACCAAATCAGAAAGACTTCTATTTAGCTTTTTACCCAATAACAGCCAGATATTAAAGAGCCAACCCCCAGGATACAAGACATTTTAAAAATCTTCCAATTTACAACTTGATATACTTTAAACCCTCTAAGGATAATTTTCATTCTTTTTAATTAAATGCACAGCCCGAAGTATTTTCTACACATTACATGAGAGAAAAATATTTTGGATCATAGCAGCTTTCAGTTCCATGGAACAAAACCCACAGCTAAAGACAGTTTTGGAAACAGCAACCTTTCAACAAGCAGGCTGAAGCTTTTACTCTGTTGACTCACTTAAAAGCAAATATCTGTTAGTATTTAAAATTTTAAAAATATCAATGATTAATTGGGTGAGGAAGAGAGATAATTACTGCAAAGCCTGATGGTTACACTATTATCTGGGAGCCATAGCTTCAGTCCCAGCTGCAATAAATAAGTCAGGATCTTATAGCAGGTAGGACCAGCTTAAGAAAAGAAAGTGGCAGCCATTTTCCTGAACACATTGTAATTCCCTATGTTATGAGGTTCCTCAGGTGGTAGGAGACTTTGGTTTACAAGCCAAGAAAGACAGATGTCTCAAGTCAGGGCACCAGCATACCAATGCATGTAACAATACCCATCTACCATATGGTGATTTTTTCCCTTGAGGAAATCTATTCCCTTTGTCAGAAAATGCCTGGATGATTTGGGGAAACATCATTCAGTTAAGCAACCAAGCATCACAAAAAAAAAAAAAAAACAAACCCCTCATTTATTCGCACAACCTTATAGAACATATAGACAATACACATAAAAATTTATTTATAGGTAAGTTTATATTTTACATTTATATATAAATAATACTAATGAAATTTTTAAAAAATTATGTCCCAGGATGAGCAAACAAGATGGGAGACTTTCACAAGCAAAGAGCAGTGAAAAACAAAGGTTGAAAATAAACAGATCTGGGCAAAAAAGATCACTGAGAATAGACAACATCGCTCTTTTGAGCATATTCAGTGCTGGCTTTAATCTCCTGTACAGCACTTAGCTTCACAGAGTGGTATACAGCCCTACGTATAAACATACTAACAAAAGTAAAATTTCTCTTCTTGGCAACAAAGTGCTTTAATAAGGCAAGTCAGAGCGTCACCGAAATTGAGAATCAAACTCCTTAACATCAATGTAGTACTAAGAAGCATGCATTCTTTATTATGGAGCTGGATGCATGGGAGATTGTTCCACCAAACGTGCATACCGCAGGTTACATCAACCAAAACTTATATTATCCGGTTACATACATATGCATCAAACTTCCTGGAATAATCATACATATTCATTCTATTTCCTAGAACTAATTGTCATATTTGCATGGTCATTACACATGCATGCTTGAACTCCAAGGGGCTTCCATGGGAGTCTCTGGTGGTCCTTGGTGGTCGTACAGGTGTGTCCTTTAGTTGACCCCTTCTTCTGGGATGCGCAATCCCACCTTGCTTATGGAACTTGCTTCCCTTCTTCATGGTGCATGGTCCCTAACAATGATTTGGCACCCTTATTCCTATTCTAACACAAACTGGTTATTCTAACTACTCCTCAACTCATTGTCAAGATGGGCTGGGGCTGTACTGGGAGCATAGCAGCATGTCCGTACTACTCCTCGTCCAATTGTCTGTGGGCATAGTAGCATATCTATAGCCATAGGTGTATAAACACAACATTAAAGTATTGTCTATCCCGCTCCTTATCTCTATGTTGCTTAGTTACAAAAGAACAAACTAATCAGTTTGGTTACATCTGGTTACAAGAGTCCCTCCAAGGGTCGAGAATCTAATGCCCATAGGAGTCAAAGAGCTTCACTGAGAATCCACAGCAAGATGAAGCGCCCATATATGTTTTCACAAAGGACTTTTTTAATCAACTTTTTGAATGGGAAAGGAAAGTAGTCTGAAATGTATTTGCATTCTCCAGTATCAGGCAAACTAAACTGAATATCTGTGATATGATGTATAAATCTGTAATTGGTACCACAAAGAGAAAAGTCTACAGATGCTAGAGACCTGTCTATATGAACATGCAGAAAGGAGCAGACCACTTAGCCAGAGTGCTCATTGGACTTCTAAAAAGGAATGTTTTTAAAAGTGTCATATGTAGAACAGAAATATCATTATCCAAAGCATGAATACTTGCAGCTTCATTTCCTTCTGTGACTTCTTCTAGTTTTTAAACTTTCTTTAAAATTTTGCCAAACACTGCAACTTTCTATTGCAGATGTGCATTTAACTTACATTGCAAAGGTTTTAATGAACTCAGAACCTGCCAAATGAATACAGGATTTTTTCTCAAACCTTCAAGTATTCACACTGTTTTAACTCGTAAGTGATGACTGTCATGTCTTGGCATCTTTTTCTCTGTTCTCTGGGCTGGTTATATTTTACTGCGCATGGTAAGTTACAGAAGCAGTGCTGGTAACAGAAACTGGTTGCAGGAGCAGCTGAATGAGGATACACTCATCAGCACAGTCTGGATCTCACTGCTGAGAATTGACAGCAATATGCTGTGGAAGACCAGGCCAAGAGAATGAAATTATGGTAATCTTTCACATCAGACCTTGCCCAGGAAGCAGAACAGACAGGTTTCCCTCTTTCCTAAGCCTAAACCCTAAGATTTTGGCTCTTCTGATTGGGAGTACTCTCTGCCTCTTCTCTGACAGCTGTTCGCGTTTGCATTAGCAAATCTCACAGTGAGAGGCTGGGCAAGGCTGCAAAATATCTTGCTAGTCTTTTCAGGCAACTAATAGGTACCTAATTGTTTCTTACCAATAGGTTTACCTACATAAATAAAAACTTATTGTACACTATCTGCTGTAAATGAAAGCTTTTTTGTGTTTTTTGATCAGCTATACATCAAAATATTCCATTTCTCCACCTAAAAGCTCTCCACATGCTTGCTTAGCCTGTGACAGTTGCTGGCAAAAACCAGTGTTCAGGGTATGTTCCTATATCACAGTGTTGAGTGTATAACAAGTAGACACAGAAAAATAGATGAGTAGCAGTCATCTAGACAGTCAAAAGAGGAAGCCAGGTCCTCTTTATATTATTATTATTAATATATATTAATATAAAGTGAGCAGTGCTGTTAGAACCACAACAGAACTTGAGTGATAATGAACTAAAGTGACTGAATGATTACATTAAAAAGCATTGCTACATAAAGACCACACAAACCCACAAACCATTCTCATGCAAACCATTTTTTTCTGTAATAATAAAGCTGAAAGTCCAACACCAGTTAAAGTGGAAAAATAGAAGGAAAATTTTTCATCTGAAGATGTCTGAGATTTCTTCCAAGTCATTAACTGTTTCAGTTCTGTATGAATCAAATCCAGCTGAACAAGAAAAGACAAAAAGCATGACATGTTTAACCAACAGGTTTCTTGGCACTGTTTCAGATTTTTCTTCTCTTGTCTATTATGCAAGAAAATAATAAGAATTTTTCTCTAAAATCCAAACTGTCAAAAAAAGAAACATATGAAAAATCAGTGCAAGAAAAATGAAGCATTTTCTTTATTACTCTGTGACACTACTTTCCTGCTCCATTCTGTAGTAATTTAGTACATTACAGAAGAGAATAAGGGTTTAAAACTTATTTATAATACACTGCACCAATAGTAAACCTGGAAACAATTTGTTGGGCTGAAAGCTGTTTTAAACTTGCAAAAGTTGATTGTACAAAGGTATAAAAATACTGTCAATGTTTATCCAAAACTTTTCATCCTTTGGATGTCTTTTCATGCTTAGTTGAATAAAACTATAATTATTTACATGCATTCAACTTTTGTTAATTTCTTTTGGGTTTTGTTTGTTTGTTTAGTGGTTTTTTTAACCAAAAAAAGCTGCATATGAAAACTAAAAAACAGTTTTAGAAGAACTATTTGCATTTCTTACTAATATCCAAAGTAGAGTTCTAATATCATGCAGACTTTAGGTCTAATAACGAGAAAAACATTGACAGACCCAATGAACACTCATCCAACTCATCCAAACTTTTGCTGTGTATGTGATTTAACTGAAACAACTGGCTGTCAAACTACTTTTCCAAGATAATGTGTCTTTAGGCAAGCCAAGAACAAAATCAGACTGTCCTTTCTAACAGCACTTTCATACTAGCTAAAATTCAGAGCAGTACAACACCACACACAAGAAAAAAACATTTAAACAATTTTAAAGAACTTCATCAAAAACCTCAGGTTTAATTTCAGAGGAAAACTCATACTGGTTAATACTTTACCAGAATACATTACCTTGGATTCAGATTCTTTCCAGATGACTTAGCCCAAGCTGGATGCCTCAGCCCAAACTGGATGCCTCTCTCCTGTCAACACTTTCTGTAAAGGAAGAGGTAAATTATCATCTTTCTCCAAATGAGAACTACTGCTCTGAAATCACGTGCAGGTTGTGCCAATGAAGTGAGAGGCTTCCCCAGAGGGCAGTTCAAAGCAGGAGCTATGGCCAGTGTTTGAGCAGTACTCCCAAAAATCTGGACCATACACTCCAGTGCGAGGCCAGCCTAATACTTTGTGAGGTGGGGAACAGGACTGGATGGTGTGATTAAAAGCAATTGACATAAATCAGGAAATATCTTCTATTTCTGCACACAATGTTTGGGCATGCAGACACCCAAAGTGCACCTGCCAACCATGGGTCATTTTCTCCCACACAAACCTAGAGATACACATTGTGGTGCCAGCCTGAAGCCCCTCTGAAAGTCTGACCCATACAGAAGCACTCTAAAACTTTGTGATCAAAAAATACTTTCTCTTAAAAGGTTCTGTGTCATAAAATCCAGAAAATAAAAAAAAATTGAAATGCTAAGTAGAAAGTACCAAGACACTATATATAAACATACATGGACATATATGCATTCTGTATACATCAATTTTATTTTTGAGCCTTAGAATTGGCTTTGAGTTCAACTACCCAGGTTATTCTTTTTCTGTAATCTTTCTGCCAGTCTCTGTAAGATAAAAAGTAATGAAAACTTGTCTGCAAACCTACTTTGTGTTAATCAATCATGGTAGCCTTAGTTTAAGAAACAGTTTTAAACTCATTTTGTTTGCTAAGTTATCAGCTAAGCCTCAAATTTTTGCTAACAGAAAATTTCTGGGAAATATTTGCTATATTGCATTGAAAAAATACCTATAAAAACTGTCAGATCTTAGGCAGTACCTGTCAGTACAACATCCTTTACATCTCCACAAGTAAAGGACTGTCAGGAGGAAAAGGTAATTATTGCCCACACTTAATTTTTCCCCACTGAAAGAAACTTGCTCTTTTTAGGGGTGAGGAATATGTTAAAGATGTAGCAAATACGGTCCACACACAAGAAAAAAAAAAGTTAAAAGTTAATATATACATTTTGCCCAGATGTTTGGGACTTCCTCAGTTAAAACTGAACTAGGTGTCACATCCAGAGGCAGCCAAAGGAGGGAGCATCAAGGCTTGCCATGTGGAGAAGGCCACGGAAGAGCAGCCACATCACGCAAGAACTTGAGAACTGCCTGTCATGAAATTTTCAGTTCAGCACTGAAATTATTCAACAGCTGACTAGATGTGAACCTAGAGAAGACATTACTTTTAACCTGGGAACCTAGCAAAGACTTTTACATATCTTCTTCTCCCCTGTTCCCAACAGATGCACACATGGAAGCAAGCGGATTGCTCACCATCCTGGAGGCAGACGCCAATTTCTGGTGTGCAAGATCCTGCTCCCCTACCAGCTGCTAGTAGAACGCTAGGGTAAGGTAGCCCTCAAAGAAGCTGGAAAACAGTGTTGAAGATATAGGAAGACTTAATGCCTTTCCTCCTACAGTGGGAATGTTTGATACCCAACAGCCAGCTACAACTACCTAAGGAAAGTTTATAATCACAAGATATTGCAGTGTAGCAGGAATGTTTACAAGTAGCTCTCAGATTCCTTAAATTAATGAACTTCAACTGTGTTAAAATATATTGACTGTTTTCCTTGCTTTCACACACAAGAAAACAAGGATAAGCAACTCTGCTTACAACCAGTTTCAGGATTACTGTAAGCTACCATAAGAGTCTTTACAAATACATGGAAAATGCTACTCAAGCATCAGATCTTTCCCTGTGTTGTTTGCCCAAGTGTGCGACTCTTTTCTTCCTACTTTGAGTTTTATGACATGACACATGGGGAAACAGAGCTTAGAGAGTAGAACAGATGGATAGATAAAAAACACGAACTATGGAAGAAAAAAAAGTGTGTAGGGATGTAAAGGGCAAAAGATCTTCAACAAGAAACAGAGACAAAGAAGGAAAAAGCATCATTTTATTTTCTTTGAGCAGTATGGAAGAACTTAAAAAAGTAAAACCAATTCTTAACACTAGCAAGAGGCCCTAGTGTTACCTTTCTGCCTTATGGTGGCATTATTTGAGACAGTTCTTCAAAAATAGAGAATCACATTTCATTAGCTTATGGGACTTCATTAGCTTAAAGACTATGGGATATAAAACTCTTAACCTTTGAGATACAAGGCAGATAGCATGCAGTATATCTCCCACTTTCTTTGGTTAAGCTGCATGAGAATTTTGCCAATACAGTTTGTCCATTACTCAATGCTGAGGTTTTCATGCAAGAGACACGAGACACGTAGAAATTATTAAAAATAAGAATAAGAGAAATTTAGAGATCAAATAAAGTGCATCCCCAGTTCTACATTCATGAAAATTTTATGGTTTAACATGCTATGTCTTTGTTCGTACAAGTCCAATAGTTAGGAAACTTATTTTAAAAATTCCCAGATTCTTTAAGAAAAAGCTGCAGTTAAGTCTTTGGTCATGCTATGTTGAAACAAACACAGGATTTGAGCCTTTTTTCCATAACTTTTATCCTATTTATTTTTATTTAAGTTAAATACAGTTAATACAGAGAGGTACTAACCTGAACACTGTAAGAACCTCCAGCACTATGTTAATATTATGAATCAATGAAACAACTACAGCCAGCTGTTATTAAGCAAACATCTTATTTGCCAAAGAATATGGTTTGGTTATTCATAACAGCAGCCCCCAAATAGTTTCCTCTAGAAAAGCTTGAGTTAAATTTGCTAAACTGGGATGGCAGGGTTCCCTGTTTCCAGAATGTTCCTAACTGACCATTCAGCAGAGATAGAAGAAATGCAAGTTAAATTCCCGTTTCCCTTGCCAGATTTAACACCCAAAATCCTCTGGTAGTGCTGTGAGGAAGCCATAAAGGTAGGTATACCCTTCCCTCTCTTGGTATTCTTGTGCTTAAGGCTTGACTTTCATCAGAGCAGGACTCGAAGCTCAAGCAAGTGAACCTCCAGACTAGAGACCTCAAACTTTCTTTAACATTGTTTCAGCTCTCTTAATATATGCATTGCAGCATTCCCTGAATTCAGCAGGTTTTTGGTTACTGTGTATCTGGGAAACATAGAAACATCCCAAAGCAAATAATTTCTCCAACAGAGTATTAGATAAGAGGAAAAGGATAAGGAAATTCCTAGTCTGAGTGACAATGCAGATCTTACCTATATCAATATGCCATGGCGAGACACTTTCGGGTATGATGGTCTTATCCCATTAAATATTTTAAAAGTCCATACTAGCACTGCATACAGAGATTCTGATTTCTAATAGAGATCTGCAATGAACTGTTAAGCTAAGTGACAGAGCCACTGAATTCATTGCAGTTTTTAATGTATTTAATGTCATCAAAAGCAAAACAAGCTCACAATCTGGTTTCAAGGTGCTGAACTGGCCACAATGCAAACAAAGCCTGTCATCTCTAAGCAACCCGAAGGAACAAAAAAGAGATCTAAAATATGAGCTTTAACAATACTGCTACACCTCAGAGTATCTTGGAGTAGTGAAGGGCATTGCATCCTGGGACATACATCAACAGAAATAATTACTTTCTCTTTCTTCAGTAAATACTGTCTTTGTTTAGCAATAGACAATGGCTTCAAATGCCAGACACAACAAAGTATGGAGTTAAAATATGAAACTCACCTGCTTGTAATCAGGTATAGATTTATTCTGAAAAGTAGAAAACCAATTCTCTTGAAAAAAAATGAAAGTCTTTAGGAACAGAAATATGTCTAGTATTTGGTTAAAAATGCCTTAGATAACTTTACAGTATTTGCAAAAGTTAGGTTGCAGTATTTTTTAATCTGGGCTGGAAGCTAGGAAAAATTGTATTTAGGGTTAAAAAAATTTATAACATACTCTGATATGGCAGATCTACAAGATATGTAAATTGTCATACTCCTCTGGGATCTGCTCTTACATGTAAAATTAAACTTCTTGCAGTGATTCCATCTATGCATACATTTTTAATTCCCATTACTATTTTTTTACTTTATCTAAGTGATAATAGATTAGCTATTTCTTCTTTTTTCTGTATGTGGTATTCACCATATTTTTAATTCATTAAATTGATTTCTTTCAGTCATCTCTTATATTCCAGATGATTTATCACCTATAATATACTCTATTCCTTCAAGATTTTTGTAAATTTATACCACTTCTTAGGTCTTTCATATAATATACTGGCTTCATAACAACATACTGCTGTTCCTTGATACCCAAATTTTATTGAAGCAATAACTAACACTGGCATATTTGATATTTCTTGAAGATTAGTAGCTAAACAAGGCAATAGATTACCTTGGAAGTATAAGGTTGTTAACTTCTGTTGGCTATTAAACATCCTCCCAAAAAATTTGCATGCCAAGATAATTATTTTAATACATTTATAATCAATAGAAAAGTTTTATAAGGAATCTCCTTGACTATGTTGGGTTTGGGGAGGTTGTGTTCTGTGCAAGTCTTGACTTTCTTAGAGAATCTTCTTGAAACAGGCATTTCAGGGATATAATATGAACCACAGCACGCAGTTAAAAAATCACATTATCCCTGAGAGTTATATAATAACTAATACTCAGAATCCTAGGTTTCTCCCTCCCTATCTTTTATTATAGATTTTGACTGAACAAATTTTTTATATACACCATCTGAAATAAAGTGTCGTGGAGGGGTTAATTGAATTCATCTCCCATTATTCCAAGAGGGAAGATCACACATACGGAATGTCTCCTTTGGACGTCTGCCACAGCACTGCTCTTTCAGAGCTCTTCTCTGCAGCATCAACAGTACATAATATCGCCTGCAATTTCCACAGAATCTGAAATGACAATAGCAAGCCTGGGGACAGAAGAGCTAATTAGTCAAGTGAACACCTCAAGAGTTTCAAAAGGTAGCCAAAAGCAAGTTTACTTGATTAGCAATTCTGTTTATTTTTAACTATAATATAGATCATATAGAAAGATTTCTTAGAATCACAGAATCGTATAGGTTGGAAAAGAACTTTAAGATCATCGAGTCCAACCATAAACCTAACACTACCAAGACCACCACTACACCATGTCCCTAAGCACCTCATCCAAACGTCCTTTAAATACCTTCAGGGATGGCGACTCAACCACTTCCCTGGGCAGCCTGTTCCAATGCTTGATAACCCTTTCAGTGAAGTAAAATTTCCTAATATCCAGTCTAAACCTCCCCTGGCGCAACTTGAGGCCATTTCCTCTTGTCCTATCACTTGTTACCTTGGAGAAGAGACCGACCCCCACCTCTCTACCACCTCCTTTCAGGCAGTTGTAGAGAGCAATAAGGTCTCCCCTCAGCCTCCTTTTCTCCAGGCTAAACAATCCCAGCTCCCTCAGCCGCTCCTCATCAGACTTCTGCTCCAGACCCTTCACCAGCTTCGTTGCCCTTCTCTGGACACGCTCCAGCACCTCAATGTCTCTCTTGTAGTGAGGGGCCCAAAACTGAACACAGTATTTGAGGTGTGGCCTCACCAGTGCCGAGTACAGGGGCACGATCACTTCCCTAGTCCTGCTGGCCACGCTATTTCTGATACAAGCCAGGATGCCGTTGGCTTTCTTGGCCGCCTGGGCACACTGCCGGCTCATATTCAGGCGGCTGTCAACCAACACCCCCAGGTCCTTCTCTGCCGGGCAGCTTTCCAGCCACTCTTCCCCAAGCCTGTAGCGTTGCATGGGGTTGCTGTGGCTCAAGTGCAGGACCTTGCACTTGGCCTTGTTAAACCTCATACAATTGACCTCGGCCCATCCATCCAGCCTGTCCAGGTCCCTCTGCAGAGCCTGCCTACCCTCAAGCAGATCAACACTCCCACACAACTTGGTGTCATCCGAAAACTTACTGAGGGTGCACTCGATCCCTTCATCCAGATCATTGATAAAGATGTTAAACAGGATTGGGCCCAACACAGAGCCCTGGGGAACACCGCTTGTGACTGGCTGCCAACTGGAGTAAACTCCATTCACCACCACTCTTTGGGCCTGGCCATCCAGCCAGTTCTTTACCCAGCGAAGAGTACACCCGTCCAAGCCATGAGCAGCCAGTTTCTCCAGGAGAATGCTGTGGGAAACTGTGTCAAAGGCTTTACTGAAGTCTAGATAGACAACATCCACAGCCTTTCCCTCATCTACTAGGTGGGTCACCTTGTCGTAGAAGGAGATCAGGTTGGTCAAGCAGGACCTGCCTTTCCTGAACCCATGCTGGCTGGTCTTGATCCCTTGGTTATTCTCTACATGCTGTGTGATAGCACTCAGGATGATCTGCTCCATCAGCTTCCCCGGCACCGAGGTCAAGCTGACAGGCCTGTAGTTCCCCGGGTCCTCCTTCCGGCCCTTCCTGTAGATGGGCGTCACATTCGCTAATCTCCAGTCAGCAGGGACCTCCCCAGTTATCCAGGACTGCTGGTAAATGATAGAAAGGGGCTCGGTGAGCACATCTGCCAGTTCCTTCAGTACTCTCGGGTGGATCTCATCAGGCCCCATAGACTTGTGAGTGTCTAAGTGGTGCAGCAGGTCACTAACCATTTCCCCCTGGATTATGGGGGCTCCATTCTGGTCCCTGTCCCTATCTTCCAACTCCAGGGGCTGGGTACCCAGAGAACAATTGGCCCTGCTATTAAAGACTGAGGGAAAGAAGGCATTAAGTACCTCAGCCTTTTCCTCGTCCTTGGTCACTGTGTTCCCTCCCCCGTCTACTAGGGGCTGGAGATTCTCCTTAGCTCTCCTTTTGCTGCTAAAGTATTTGAAGAAGTGTTTTTTGTTGTCTTTTACAGCAGCAGCCAGATTGAGCTCTAGCTCAGCTTTGGCCCTTCTAATTTTCTCCCTGCACAGCCTCGCTACACCTTTGTAGTCCTCCTGAGTTGCCCGCCCCTTCTTCCAGAGGTCGTAGACTCTCCTCTTTTTCCTGAGTTCGAGCCAGAGCTCTCTAGTCAGCCAGGCCGGTCTTCTTCCCCGCCGGCTCGTCTTTCGGCACCTGGGGACAGCCCGCTCTTGTGCCTTTAGGCCTTCCTCCTTAAAGAATGTCCAGCCTTCCTGGACCCCTTTGCCCATAAGGGCTGCCTCCCAGGGGACTCTCTCGACCAGTCTCCTAAACAGGCCAAAGTCCGCCCTCCGGAAGTCTAAGGTGGCAGTTCTGCTGACCCCCCTCGCCACTTCTCCAAGTATCAAAAACTCTATCATTTCATGATCACTCTGCCCAAGACAGTCTCCAACCATCACATGGCTCACAAATCCTTCTCTGTTGGTGAACAAGAGGTCCAGTGGGGCACCTTCCCTAGTTGGCTCCCTCACCAGCTGTGTCAGGAAGTTATCTGCCACACGCTCCAGGAACCTCCTAGACTGTTTCCTCTCTGCTGTATTGTATTTCCAGCAGACATCCGGCAGGCTGAAGTCCCCCACAAGAACAAGGGCTAGCAATCGTGAGGCTTCTCCCAGCTGCTTATAGAATAGTTCATCTGTCTCCTCATCCTGGTTGGGTGGTCTGTAACAGACTCCCACCACAATATCTGCCTTGTTGGCCTTCCCCCTGATTCTTACCCATAGACACTCCACCCTATCATCACCATCATCGAGCTCTAAACTATCCAGACACTCCCTGACGTATAGGGCTATCCCACCACTTCTCCTGCCTCGCCTATCCCTCCTGAAGAGTTTATAGCCATCCATCGCCGCACTCCAGTTGTGCGAGTCATCCCACCACGTTTCCGTGATGGCCACCATATCATAGTTTTCCTGATGTACAATGGCTTCCAACTCCTCCTGCTTGTTGCCCATGCTGTGTGCATTGGTGTAGAGGCACTACATCTGGGCTGTTGTCCATGTCTCCTTCATAGAAGAACACCCCTTGCGTGCTTTGAGGCGTTTCACTGGCATTTCCCTCTGGGCTCCTATTGCCTCAGTATCCCCTAGCTGTAATTTCTCCCCTAGAAATTACAGCCAAAATCTTAAAAAGAGATTTTTTGCAATTCAATTTATACTCAGATACCAAATTGTATAGTTTTTCAAATCAGGAATTTCTTAATGTTTGAACCATTTTAAGATCAGATACTTTAAGTATTTAAATAATGGTAGTATATTTAAAAAACATGAGTATAGGAAATCTGTTTTCAAATACCTTAGCTATAAATATATGGCTTTTCATCATTTTGTAAACTTCAGACAAGTAGAAAACTTGAAAACTATTCGGTCATGAGGTAATTTAGAACTCTTGCATGCAAATTCCTTGATATTTAACTCTTTTTAAAAGTTAAATCAAAGGCACATATTTATCAGAGAAATACACGGTATGGTATTCTGCTGTTTTTTATAACCAGATGTATTCTATTTTCTGCTTAAGCAGACAGAGAACAACAAATTTTCTTGCTTGGGGCATCTGTTATACACACAAAGCAGATGTAGGTTGATACAGGTTTAATCTATAGTCCCAATATATCTTTGTTTCAAGATCAGCCTAGATATTTGAAGATGGAACAAGACTTCAGCATGAATTGAATACGCTCTGTCAGATTTTAATTCAAGATGAAACAGACTGTGTTTACATGTTTATTCATTTTGTCTTTATGGAGAGCATGGATTAGAAGGCCATTACTCTGTGGATGAAAGAATAAGGAATGCCACTTAATCTAAAGTTCATTTTAGGTGGAAGAATCTTAGCTGTAAAGCAATGACGTTTAATTTAACTAAGTTGGTTTGTAAACCTGAAGAAATTTATGTGTTTAAATGGCACCCAGCATCAACACTTCAAAACAAAGCTTTGAAAAGTTTTAACCCTTGGCAAACTGCTGTTATGTTCAGTAGTATTCCTATATCCTATGAAGACATTTATACATCATGGAAATAAGCTAAATCACATGTTTACTAGCCAGTGTAAATATATGTTGTGTACTTGTGTACTACTGTGAAGCACCATCACAGTAACTAGGCATTGTAGTCCAGGGCCAGTACTGGGTCCAATCCTGTTTAATGCCTTCATTAATGATCTGGATGACGGGACAATGTGTATCATCAGCAAGTCTGCAGAAGACACAAAACTGGGAGGAAGGACTGGTAACACCAGGGGGTTGTCCTAGCCAGAGGGACCTGGTCAGGCTAGAGAAATGGGCTGGCAGGAACCTGCTGAAGTTCAACAAGGTGGAGTGCAAAGTCCTGCAGCTGGGGAGAAACAACCCCAGGCACCAGTCCATTCTGGGGGCTACCCAGCTGGAAAGCAGCTTTGCAGAAAACGACCTGGGGGTCCTGGTGGACACCAAGTTGAATGTGAGCCATCAATGTGCCCTTGCAGTAAAGAAGGCTAATGGTATCTGGGGCTGCATTAAGCAAAGTGTTGCCAGTAGGTTGAGAGAGGTGATCCTTTCCCTTTATTCAGTGCTGCTGAGGCCAAACCTGGAGTACTATGTCCAGTGAAGTCCAGAGAGCCCCTTGAAGGGCCACAATGATGAGGTAGGGACTGGAGCATTGCTTATACGAGGAAAGGCTGAGAGATCTGGAACTGTTCAGCCTGGAGAAGAGAAGGTTCAGGGCGATCTTACCAATGTGTATAAATACCTGAAGGGGAGGGTGCAAAGAGGATGGAGCCAGGCTCTTTTCAGTGGTGCCCAGTGACAGGACCAAAGGTGAAGGGCACAAACTGAAACACAGGAGGTTCCCTCTGAACATCAGGAAACACTTTGTCACTGTGAGGGTGACTGAGCACTGGCACAGGTTGCCCAGGGAGGTGGTGGAGTCTCCATCCTATGAGATGTTCAAAGGCTGCTAGACATGGTTCTGCGCAACCTGCTCTAGGTGACCCTGCCTGAGCATGGGGGTTGGACCAGATGATCACCAGAGGTCCGTGCCAACCTCAACTGTTCTGTGAATCTGTGAATACATGATAGTTGTAATGGTGTATACCATCAGAAGACATCAAAGTTTCCACACTTTCATATCAAGTCCATTCTCAAATTTAAGAAAGAATAGACCATCTAATTTCTTTTAAAATGTAATAAATTTCCTTCTGAAAATTATTAAGCTTGCAGAATGTACATCATTTCAGATCATGATATGCCATTTACTTAACTCAGTTGTATAAAATATAATATGTTTATGTTTTTTTACAGAGAGTGAAAGTGACTGGAAAAGGACATAAAACATGTACCTGACAGCAGAGAAAAAATAGCATCCAGGTGGAAAAATAGACTTTGAGCCCTTTCCAACATCTATTTTGAAATGAAATCAGCAATTCATGAAAGTGCTGCTGTTTGTGTGTGTACCTAAGATAGCATAAAGAATGCAGTTTGTTAAAAGTTCATCTTTCCGGGGGTGCAGGGAAACAAGTGAGATAATTATTTAAGGGTAAAAACTGCTACTGACAAACTGTGTATGGCACAAGCATCAGACACACCTTAGGCAGGATCAGGAGCAAGAAATAAGTCTTCCCTAAACTGAAATTAAAAGTGTGGTGTCTCTTGAGAATTTGCTACAGCAGCAGAATGAATTAAGCATGAACAGCATACAATGTAAGAGTCCAGCGACGGAACAGTGTGGGGAAGGTCCAGCTCAGCTGAAGTGCTCCTGTCCCTTTAGGCATACACTGGACACTCTTGTCATAGGATGTTTCCCCAGCTGTGGAGAAGATAGCCATCCCCAATACCAGGGCAGAAGGTAAAGCTGAGTTTTGCTTTGCAATTGTTCTGGCTGCAGATGAGCAGCCGCAGTTCACCTTGTTGTGGCTGCCGTGTGAGGGGGAAATGGCATACACGCTTATGACATAAAGTGATGTACTAAACCAGAAAAAAACGGATGCCTCCAATTAGACAGATAATCACTTCTGATCCACAAGCCTCCTGGACAACAGAGTCATAGAAAAGCAAAGATAATTCTCTCTAAGGAGAATACAGAAAATATGAACATATTCCCTGTCTTTAAGTTATTAGTAGGACCCTGTTCAAAGCTTTAACAGCAACAACAACGACTAATTCTTCCAGTTCTCTAACTCTCTGACATGCCACAGGGGAGACAGCAAAGCTGGCTGTTGGTATTCTGAGTATTGATTCATTCCAGAAGAAAGGCATCTGCAGCTTTTGCTACCCCCATGCCTGCTGCCACAGAATATGCTCTTGGGACATAGAGAATATGCATGCATCTTGCCTTTTGGATATCAGTAACTTCCCTTTACCCCTTAAATGCTAGGGAAAAGGATCAGTAGACGTGTTAGGAAATCTAAAGTGTTATGAAAGCTACAGCAACAGCAGAAACAGTCCAGTTACCCCACAGCAGCTGAGATTTATCCTAGACCTTATGAAAATTGGTTATTATTATTGTTGATATTTTAGGGCAAAGTGTAGCCACTCCCCCCTAGTTCTGCACAGTGCAGAATTTACTTGCAATAAGCTTTTGGAGGAAAATCCCAGTACTACTGGAGCTGGGCTAGCTGTGATACAGAAAGTTCTTTCAGTGACAGCAACTTTTTAACATGTCATATTAAGACATCAGGATACAGCAGAATAAATAAACAAATAAATAAATGAAGTCAGTAAGTAATTAAGTAATATGAGTCACTTAAACAGTGAATAGTCCAAAAGAACTTTAAAACAAAGTGAACTTCCAAAGGGTACATTTAGATTCAATGAAAAAGGCAGAACTATATCTTGTAGACAGAAAGGGAAGTACCAGTTCAACATAGCTAGACATTTCTGTGAAACCTAATATTTACATTCGCAGGACAGTAAGGCATAAAAGTAATGAAGGAGCCAAAGGACAGAACAAAACATATACCTGAAAGAAAAGGAAAAAAAAAAAAAAAACCCCCACACACACATACACATGAAAGAGAAAACAGGTAGAGAAAATTGGACAATGAGGGCATAGAAAGAAAACGCCAAATGTGAAGAGATTAACAAAAACTATGTTCAAGAACACAAAATGTAAATATAAGTATGTAAACAGGAGTATGGAGGTTTTCATCTGCTTAAGTATAATTTAAAATCTAGTAATTTAAATCTTAACTGCTCTGCCTTAAAAAACTTTTGATATGATATATTTAAAGGTTCATGAAAAATCTGAGCTCTTAGAAGCAAACACTTTTGCATATATCTTTCTTCATAGTACAGTAGATTCAAATTCAAAGAGGTATTTTCATATTAAGTAGTATATGCATCAATGGAAGTAAACTATTGCAGATCACATTCATAATCATTTTTCTTAAAATGCAAACTTTAATGTTAGAAACTTTTGGAAGCAACCATTAAAATATTTTTAACCCAAATATATCAATTTTTGGCTTGTTGAATGAAAACAGTTCTTCAAAGAAAGCATTGTTCTGAATCCCTTCTGCATCCAAGATTATTTTTACCATGGAACTCCCAGTAAAACTATCTCTTACGATCTTATTTTTGTCCATGTTATCATTAAGGTCCATAATCTTTTTCTCTGGGGACATGAACTGAGGATGCATCTATCAGAAACCATGCCCCAAATTCTAAAAACAGGTAACATGCTTTATGAGGTATTTACAATGATACACCTTTTCGATCCATAAACGTCATGCACCATGTAAGTACAGTATATAACCTCCTTCTTGTCAATCCTATAAAAAAGAGAAACACACAGGGTCTACATTATTTTCCTTTTTTTACCAGTGATAAGTGCACAGATGGTAAAAGGTGTGGGGAGGATAATAAAACTAACTGATACAGTCCAAAATAAAAATGCAATCAGCATATTGAATGTTTTGCAGTTGTTATGATTAGCTTGCGTAGTAAAGTATAAACTCATTTGATGTTACTTGCAGTCTTTCTTGCTAAGGGTAGAATTATTACATGAGCCTTTGATTCACACAGAGATTGCCTAGGAAAATCTCTTCGCATTACATAGGCCTTGGTCTTTCAGTGCGCATTTGTGATGCAATTAGAGTAGTGAAGACTGCACCTTTTTTTTTTGCCAACAAAATATGCCGTACTATAATTGCAGTTGACATTCAATAGTAATATTTGTACACTTTCTAGCAAGACTGGTAATACACCACCATCAAGTAGAAATGCCTTCTTTAATTGCTGCCAAGCTTGTCTTACTCTTTAGAGGTTGAAAGCTTGACCCACCCGTACTGGCTGCCAGGAAAAGAAGAAAGGCCATGGTTTAGAAGCTGGCATGTGAGAGTTCAGACTGAAAGAGTGGAACTGGGGACACCTGAGAACACAGTTTAGGAGAAGCAACTGTATTGCCTTGGAGTTTTAATGGAAAATATTTGTGCCAATAAAGTTTGTGCCAAGTGTCCATTAAATACTGCAGAGAGCGCAAGACAAGTAAAAGACAGCAGCTAATAATGGCTGTTTCAGTGTTCATTTCTCCAAAATTCACCTGCAAAGGTGTCCTGTTTACAAGTTTTGCTGTAATGTTTTTTGCTGCCCTAAGGCATAACTATGACTTCATTCGGATGCAGTAAAATAAAATGCAGGAACAAAGGTATGTTCACAGGTGAATAAAACTATTAGTCTAGCATGGATAGCTGTGTGGCAGCAAAGACTTAATACATTTTTCTGACAATTCTGTCTTCCACCACTGCCCCAAATATTCTACCATCTTACGTATTTTCTCATACTTTAATTTCTTACCCAATTTGTCATCTACTTTCTTGCTGTAACAGTGTTTCTCAGTCAAAGATGCAGGAGTTCAGGACTATTGTTATGCTTCCAGCTTCCTCTAAAACCCTCAGGCACACTACTACTTTTTGTTGCACACTGAATAATGTACAATCCATGACAGACCATCCATAAAAACTCAGTATTATTAATTTTCATGAATTTTCATTTCACTAAAACACATGAAGCACACGCTTTCAGTGGCACCATCTTCTAAATTCCAGTAAAATGAAAGGAAGTCAAATGCCTAAAATCCCACTGGCTTTATTAATACAAGTTTCTGAATTCAATCTGAATTCTAAATATTTTTCTTTTTTTTCTTTTTTTTTTTCTTAATACTGTACTCATCACACTTTCAGAAGAAAGAACTTGTGGTTTTTTTAGGACACCTAATAAACATCATGAAGCCAGGAGAAAAAAACATGGTGTTTTATCTATGACGAATAAGAAACTGTATTTAAAAATGTAGTTATTTCACTGTGCAAAAGCCTTCCTATCTAATGCTAGAATGAAGGTGGTATATGCTGTCTTTGTCAGCACTTCAGACACTTTAAAGTTTATGTCTTTTTCATAGACTGCTAGAATATTCATCTGTCTTAATTTTTCTTTCAAAAGAACTAGCTAAGAAACTTATGTCATTTGGACTGCAGTACATCACTTTCAATCTATAGCTAATACACTCTTTCAGTAGGATGCCAGTGAAGGATGTCAGACTCCAAGGAAGGGTTCATTTAACTTCATCCATTTTTCAGGGAAAATGTCTGATGATTATATAAGCTGCTATCACTACTAATAGCCAGATAGATAAATGCATTTTAAAAAGAGGTTATAATTTCTCAGTTTCCTGTTTGCAGTGGCTGATTAAGGTGGAATTTTTGTGCCTCAGATATGCATTCTTTTTACTTCAAAATGATCTCTTGCCATTTTTTAGACTCAGAAACTTTCAGATTTATACGATGATTCTAATGCTTTCTCTTTTTCACTTTATGAAAAGGTTGATAGCTCACGGGGGAAAAAAAGGCCACTGAGAATAAGCTACACCTCTGAATGGCTTTAACATACTGGGGCTAGACTCATTTCTGTTTTGTTTTGAGATGCCCTTTAAACATTGACAGCCAAGACCTTACAGGCTTGCAAGAAGAGTCAAACCATTCAAATCCCCTTTGAAGTTTTTAAGATTTCTATTTAAATACGTATCTATCAAACCTAATAATTTGGCCAATACTGTTTACAAAACATTACGTTATTTAGTTTGTGACTATAGAGCTCTCTCCCCTTGTATCACTGTCTCACTTTGGCTGACTGAATGTAACACAATTAACTTTCCAGCACTAGGGAAAACAGTTCTCAGGGTTTGATTTTCACACTGTTACTCTGTCTTGCTGCACTTTGGTAACTTTAGATCTTCATCTTTTGAAGCAAACACTTCCAATCTAAATACAGAGAGCTTAAGCACTTCCACAGTTGTCCATTAATTCCATGACTGAATAGGTCCAGTGTACCAACAGGGTAGTAAGCAGCCAAAAAGTAGTACTTACTAAATTTAGATGCAAGGTTAAAAAATCTCCAAACTTGGGTTATACCATAACAGTGAGAAAGGCAAGAATATGATTGATAGAATTTTAATGCTTTAGCTTGAAGTTTTAGTTGTAGTCAATTCCACCTTTTTGTTGTGGACTTAATATAGCAACCAGCTAAGAAAGACTCCAGCGTGCATATGTGTATAGCTATCCTAATTCTGCAGGAGCTCATGCCTGGCCCTGTAGAAATTTTGAAGTACAAAATAGTTCAGCTTGGAATTTTGGTGCTAGAAGGAAAAAGGTGCCTTAAAAGCACATCTCTAATGAGCAGGGTGGGAAGCCCCACTGAGTAACGGCACAAGGAAAAGTACCTCTCCACCCTGTTGTGGAGAGTTGTAGTGGCACACACAGAGGAATAAAACAGCAATAATTTTAAACATGAGATTCCACTTTTGATGAGAAAATAATTTAATGGGGGAATCTGTTCTCTCTACATTTTCATCTTTAGGGACTGAGGGTTTAGACAACAACTGAAATGCGGGTTTATTGATTCAACCTCAATTCTAAATCTTAGGCAAGTCACCTACAACTTTGACAGTTGTCTTATCATATTCATTTCGTATTCAGACTAATACGAAAAAGTCTTACAACCATGGTACCTTATCTAAGATCTTTTTAGTACAGTATTTAAGCATGTAAGCTTTACACTTGGGCTATCACATACTTCAAAAACTACATAATTTTCCTTAGTATTTTAAGAAATCACATATGTCACTAGGGAAAGATAGACTATAATCAGAGAAATATGAGTAACAGAAAATATATTGACCACATAACATACAAAAGATTGAATTCAGATAATATTATTCAGTCTTCTCTAAGTGTAGAGATACCAATAAGCACTCAGAGGTACAGACTAAGTTTTGTTAAAATCTGCCTTTCATAATAAGGTATTTCTAGAGTTATTTTCCTCAGGCTAAGACAAACTCAAGTGGTTTTCTATGCCATTATTAATAAAAGGAAGCCATTTTGACCTATGTACCAGACTTTCAAATTACATTTACTCTCCTTGTTCTTATCTTCAGTCAAAGCTAAAGTTCTTTCACGATTTCTCCATTGTTTGTAAATGGAAGAAACCTGGCGCTCTTTGATTTCCCAGAACCTCTTCACCTTTTTCCTCCTTGCCTTTATTGTATAGAATAAGTCAACTTCCTGGCATACTTTCTACTGCTTTTACCTATGCTTTCCCCAGCCTTTTAGGGAGCACTTTCCGTTTTTTTATTACAGGAATGATCAAGGACCTTCTTCATGCCTTTCTTCACCATCGCAGTCCTCAGGCGTTCCTGGCTTCCAGCATGGGCTCCTACAGGGCAGTCAAATCCTTCCTGTATAATTTCCGTGGAGTCATCTAATGGCTGAGACCTCAAACATGTATGTTTGGTTTAGCTTGATGCTACAGCTTTCACCCGCAGAGTAACTAGCCCTATCAAAGACATATAAGTCTTTTTATTTAATTTGAGGCAGGACTGGCTTATGCTGGTGCACCTTTAGATGGCAGTTTTATATCTGAAAGGTCAGGCTAGTAAAACGTATCCTTTCATAGTGTCTCTTTAAAACTTTCCTTAAAGAACTGTTCCAAATATATCCTCAATTTCTAACATTTTGTACCTGCTGTTAAAAACAGTTCAGAAGAATATAGGTACATTTTCATAGGGTTTTTTCTCCTCCTACTTTCATTTCTTCCCCCAGGGACCCGTATGGGGCACAGTGAAGCTTTATCTTAATGGTTTATTATCACTGGGCATTATTAATAGTTACAAATATTATATACAAATCATTCCACATGCTGTCTGAAGATTACATTGTAATAGTCTACCCAAATTAGGTGATTTCTATTCCTTACTTACAGTTTCTTTTCCAGTGGTAGAACATATTTCAGAACTTAATTTAACAATATGTTAAACATAATAGAAAGATACAATAGAAGCACTATTCCATGTAATTAAACAATAATGCCAATAATTAGATTTCATTTTGATGCTAAGAGAATTATCACATTTGCTTAGGCAGAAAAATGCAAAGTTCATTTGAGTCCTAATGTAGTATTCTGCAAACATTATAAATCAAAGTAAGATGAAATATTCAAAGAAATATGAAATATTCAATGCAATACAGCTGAAAGGATAAACTCTACTGTTGTGTCACATTTTGCAATTTCCCATCAGTTCATCAAATTCTGTAATGGAGACAAATTACAGCAGAATATCTATTAAAATACTTATGAAATCAGTGAAAAAGAAATTCATTATAATAAGCATAAGACTGAATGCCTACTTAACACACACTGACAGGCTACAAAAGACAAATAGAGTGGAGTAGAACTCGGTATGAAGACTGACATTCACATTTGGGCTCTTAGTATATATTACAAATTATAAGGAAGGCTTGACTACCCAAATGTCACATTCTCAAGCTTTGACTGCTTCTTGAAATTGTCTTATCTTCCCCCTACAGAATTCCCAAATACAATAGTCAAAAAACCTAATTTTAATATTATGTGCTAAGGTTTCATATACTTTCCCAATGGTCAGTCTATTATGCACTACCCAGCATGTAGCTAAACCATTTGTCTACTGTGAACAACATCTGATAACATTTTTCTGACTGACACTAGGGCATGATTTAGTTTACAAAAGTATAGCTCCTTGGTGACTGCAGAGGAGCAGGTTCAGGGTCAAATACCGTAATTTAAGTTGAGCAAGAATGAATTAAAAGAAGACAAAATCAATAGCAGCAGAGACAAACTATAAAGGATTTCCATAGTTAACCATGTTGCATTTTTCTGTTCATATGTTTAGACAGAAGGAAAGGAAAAATGTGTTAAGCCAGTCACAAAGGCATGAAAGGCCATTTTAATCCCGGTATGCCCAATGATATGTGAACAATGCTGGGAATTTCAGAATACAAACTGATCTGGATTTGTTATAATTATGGGAAACTTATGCCGTTTGCTCTAGCTGATAATTACAGCCTCTTTGAATAGCTATGTACATTGTCTTCCCTTTCATATTAGTGACTACTAATGTGACTTCTGTACCTGTTCATGTGATTATTTTTTCAAACACTGCATAGTACATAGGGAAGTTACATTTCTGTGACAAGCCATGTTGCTGTTGTGGTTCAGGGATGAAGAGAAGACCAGAGGAGAAAATAAACAGTACTGCAGTGTAAGAACCTCCCAGCCCAAAAACTGTCTGTTTTATAGGCAGACAGGATCTGCAGGCAAGGCAGAGTTCAATGCAAGAAATTTCCGATGAGAAGTAGAAGTCAAAAAAGAGATTCAGAGATGCTAGATTTAGCAGTGGGACAGCAAAAACATCAGCTGTACAGTCTGTAGAGAGGGAGGGAGCAAAGGGATCGGCACCAGAACTGGCAATATAGAAGTATTTAAAGGAGCACAAGAGAGTCTGGAAAGGAGACTAAATGGGAAAATTTCATGTGGGATGGCCTGCAGAGAAGGGAAAAACATTTATGGATGTGTTAGAAGAGGAAGAAAAAAGTGAGGAACCAAAAAGACAAGGGTCAAGAGAATTAGTTCCTCGGGGGACACTTTGAAACCCAAGCAGCTGCAGAAAATAATTTATCTTCCCTGGCAAAGGTGGGGTAGAGTAGGGAGAACTTGGGACAAGGTGCTGCAGGGTAGACCACTGGAGAGAAGTGGGTTTTCATCAGCAGAGACTTGCAGGAGGCTCTGAAGAGCTGGGCAATATGCAGCCATCACCCCGGTGGCCCTCGCCCTGCTGGGGTCCTGGCTGATGCAGATGATAGCTCTTCAAGGGGGTTGCAGCAACGAGACAAAGTCGTCCTCCATTCCATATATGAGACATCTCCACATCATCCTCTTCCAAGCATCCTAAAGGTGTCTAGTTTGGCTGGGTTTTTTTCCACTTTCTAGGGTATCCCAGGCTCGCTACTACAGATAATGAAGAGATGACAGTGAAGTTGTTCTGCTACATCAGCCCTGCCTCAAAAATAAGAAAGAAATATATACAACTTGAGCCGATGGAAGGTGACCTTGATCTAGAGTGACCTGTGCATCAAAATACTCCCTGACATCACCAAAAGAGATGTTTTAGGTACACATTGTGTGGAATAATAAGAAATAATTCCTGTAAAAGGGGAATTACATTTCTGAAGTTGCATAACAGCAATCATTAAAGAAGTGGCACAGTGAATAACTAAGCTTCAGTGTTAGGTTTTCCATTACTTCTTTGGATGCACAATGTTTTTGTACGTTAGACTGAAGTAAGTGTTTGGATGTTTTATGTGACCATCATTTTAGTTTATATTGCCTTTAATCCAAGTACTTTGGAGTGTACTTATAAGTACTTATAGCACAAAAAGAGAGCAGCATATCAAATCAAATTACAACACTGTTAATTAAAAGCCCCATCAGAGAGAGATTTAAAAAAAGGCCAAACATTGTGCTTCTTAATCATTCTTTACCTAAGCAAAATATTAATAGCATCAATGTGAATTTTGTGTCAGGAATAGCTAAACAACTCAAGATATGGTCCAAACAATGAAATGAAAGTTAACACTTTCACAATATTTTCCCCTATGAAGCACATTATATGGAATAATTACTTACACTGTCAACACTTTCGTAAAGCTAAGACTTTTCGCAACTCAATACAACATCTAACAGCTATACTACTTTCTAATATGCAAGAGAGTCCTTAGAGGTGCTATATCAAATAGCTAATAAAAAACATTATTTACAAACTAGAAGCACTCCTGTGATGTAGTCAACACCCTGAGTTATGAGAGAGATCTTTAATGGTACAGAGCTTTACTGAATAGCAGGCAGAAACCACATCAGACAGTGGAGCATATTTATAAATTACATAGCAGCATGTAGTTTTATGTTTGCAAAGTGGGAGACATGAGGGAGTGAGACACAATTGGGTGCAGCTCTTCAAAGAGTCCAGGACTGCTACAGAGCTGATGGCACTTTTTGGTCTACCATCGTGCTTTAATGGTCTCCATCACTAGAGAAAGTTACAAGAACCACTGGAACATGATCATAGTGGGGCTTTTTTATCACTATTAATTGTATTTACCATTATATCCAGTTAAGTAGAACGTTCTCTATCTAAATCTTTCATGTACTCTGCCAACCTACTAGACTCTGATATGCAGCAGGGATGAATTTTAGATTGCCTGGATAACTGCAATTATCTAATTTTTTTAAGTTTATTTTCACCTGCAAAAATGTTGTCCAGCTTAAAGCAGTTTTAAAAACCAACAAGAATACACCTCAACTTCGAAGTGCATAAGAATACAAAACTTGCCAGAAGAGTTTCATTTTTTTTTCTTCACCCAATCTCTTGATTTCAGCTTTCTGACCTGAGATTGTCATTGAGAAGTTCACAGGTTTCTTTTCCTTATAAGTGATTACAAGTGATTCAGAACTAAGGAACTTGAGTCATTATGTTTTCTCCAGTCTACACTCAAATATAGGTATTTGCTAGTGATAGATTTTATTTGCCATAGTTATTACTAACTTAACTTTATGATGTACAGTTTAGATGAATAGTAACACACGCAAAGTGGCAAAAATTCCCAGTGTGGCAGCATTAAAACAAAAATGCTAAGAGGCCAGAATGTGTTCATGACCAAGATATGGCTGACCCCTGCTAAGAATCAATACAACAAAGCACAGACAATAAGAAATCAACATGGTATGGCCATACACAGATTACAGCTAATAAACTTGGTAATTATGAACAATAAAACATTAAAATAAATCATCTCTTCACCTGGAAGAAAACAAAGTTCCATCAAAACTAATATCCAATGATGATACAAATGGCTTCTTAACATAATTGCTACAATAGAATTCTGCCAGTATTGAGTTGATTGAAATCCAGCAAATGTATTTGCTCACTCCAACTGAAACAACAGTTTATTAGAAAATGCCTTTCAGATGAATTGCTTTCCTGTATCCATAGAGAGATATATCATTTTTATTCCCTGAAATTGCTTTAACTGTTAACAGCTATTGGAGTTTAATTAATTTCCAAACAAACCCTTACATTGTAGGAGCTAAGAAGCAAAGGAAGAAAAATGTGTTACTGGGCATTAAGTGGTGTCCCCAAGCAAGTAATCTTCCAGCTCTTCATGTTTTTATTAGCAGTCTTAACTACGCAGACACAGTTCTAGCCCATAACTTTAACATCTTATCAGTTTGTGCCTACTCCTCTTCTCTCGCTAATGGCTGCAAACACAGAAGTCATACTTTCTGACAGTTTGGTCATGACCCTATTGCTCCATTGTACTTCTTTTATTACAACCTTTAGCAAACTATATTATGGGAAAAAAAGAAAGTGTTATTCTGTAGCAATATAGTAAACTGAAATTGTTATTCTTTGGGACCAAAAAAACCTCCTCAACCATCCTAGGAAACCATACAAAGAATTAGTCAGTAGCCTAAAAACTTACAGCCTTCCTTATCAGAAAAAGTAATGTAAGTAAAAGCATACAAAAAACATGTATGCTCTTAGTAGCCAGGCTTTCACAAAAAGGAGCAGTAAATGTAGTCCTTTTCCCTTTTTGTTACTATGTCTGATTTTTTTTCTTAGTAAATGAAAGGTTTGAAACACTAGTAGTCACCTGAAACCTCAGAGAAGAGCACTGCCTAAGCATCAATATCAACTTTTGTTAAAATTAATTTAATCTTTAATCTGTTTTAATGAAATCTAATCAATAAGTGGTTGGCACATATATTCAAAAAATATGAATTGTCTCATACAGTCTTGGTCAGAATGAGTCATGTTGGTGAAAACTGTCTTTTTCACATGTATCTGCAAAACCACAAAAGATTGCAGGAAGGAAATCATGTGACATTTTATACCCATCATCTGAAAGGTACTAATAACCCTTGGGGTTATTGTGCAACCAGGGCTCGTCAATCCTAATTAGCTTCAGCTCTAAATCCCCCTGAGGTTTGAACTGACAAGAGCAAGGTAAGGTTGGCTCGGCAAGAACGATCTTGCAGGGAAGGAGTCTGAATGTCTGCATTTGAAGAGCGGTGCTGCATTGGCATGCTATAGGCTACCATACAGATAGTGAGAAATTTGCAATCAGGAGACCCAGGTTTGGCACAGCCTAGAGGCACCATGTTGCAAGAATGGAGGTGGAGGGAAAAGAGATCCTACTTCATCCTCACATAAAGCATGAAACTGCTACGCAAAATGCCCTAAAATGGGCAACAGAGAACTAGCTGGCAGCAGTACTTAGCTGCATCTCAAAAAAAGGAGAAGCATTAGGCCACTTCCTTCTGCCTCAGAGCTCTGGCAGCCTTTATTTATGTGTCTCCCTATTTGCCCTGAGGCAAAATATTTCTGCACAGCTCCTGAGCTCAACAGAGCATAGCTAAGGTCAGGATTGTAAAAGGTCATGCTTAATAGATTTTGAAATGTGCATAGCATTCAACACTAGCACAATTAAAAATTGTTCAGTTCTAGAGATATTTCCAACTCAACATCCAGAGGAACAATGCCAACGAAGAGAGTGAACAGGCCTAAGAGCCCAGGGTATTTTGCAGAACTTTTAATGCTGGGAATGAAAGAGACGAATTCGCTTTCAGTGGTTGTTTGCCAGCGTCATTTGCCTGATCAGCTCTGGTTCAGGCGCATCCTGCAGTGGAGCAGGGCATCGCAGCGTACAGAGGGGTTTCCTGAGCCAGGGAAACCCCAGGGGAGCACAGAGACCCACCAGGAGCCGGCAGCTCTGACAAGGGCAGCCGACAAGGCGTGGGTGGGACCAGGAGTAACAGCGGCCACCCCACTCCCACAGAAGGCAGCCCCAGGGAGCGCTGTGACCGGGAGCAATGTGACCAGGGTGGGCAAACGGGGCATGGTGCTGCAGGTTGTGCAGAAGGGTACCTCTTCAAAGGAGGGGCATTCCACTGGCCGAGTGGGAGACTTAAAGTACACATAACCCAGCAACCAGGCACCATTCTGTGACCGCCTGCACAAGTCAAGGGCACTCATCCTACCTGACCTTCAAGGCAGAATGGTGGGCACTTGTGAGAGAGCAAAGGCTGCAGCTCCGGCTAGGGGATCTGCACCATCTACCTGAGCAGTGGCCGATGCTTCCACCCAGATGGAGCTGCTGAAGGGAGAGGCTGCAGTGCAGACCTCAGACTGCAGGAAGTGCCTAGCCCTTTCTCCTGGGGCACAGACAAGCGGCAGACCTGCCTGCAAAAGGTGTGCCCAGGTGGAGTGACCTCCTGCAGCACATGGCTGAGCTGCAAGAGGCGGTGAGAAGGCTGCATAGTCAGGGAGGCTGAGAAGGAGTTAGTTGTTTCCAGGCACAGTCTGCAGTGGACCTACAGCGCAACAGCCAAAAACTCCCCCAGTGGCACACACAGAAGGGGAGGGGGCCAATGATGCAGACGAATGGACGGTTGCAATGGCAAGGGCCAGCAGGGGGAAAAAACGTCCCCCAAAGCCTGAGGTGCCCCTGCAGAACCACTTCACCGCTCTGTAGACTGAAGAGGAAAGACCCATCACACTAGGAGAGACGCTGGAGCTGAGTAAGGCAGTCCGATTTGCTCCCCGTATAACAACCAGCGCAACTAAGAAAAGGCGATGGGTGATAGTAGTAGGCGGCTCTCTTCTGAGAGGTACAGAGGCACCTGTTCGCCAACCTGATGTGCTCTCTAGAGACGTGTGCTGCTTACCGGGGGCTCGTATCAGGGATGTCACCAAGAGACTACCAAGCCTCATACAGGCCACTGACTTAACTGCTGCTGTTGTTTCATGTGGGCACCAGTGACACAGCCAGGAGCAGTCTGAGGAGTCTGAGTCTGAGCAAGAAGGATTACAAAGCCCTGGGAGCAGTGGTAAGGGACTCTGGAGCACAGGTAGATTTTTCATCAGTCCTCCCGGTCAAAGGGAAGGTGTTTGAAAGGGTCAGTCAAATCTGATGAATCAACAAATGATTACAGGACTGGTGCCACAGCCAGGGGTTCAGCTACTTAGACCATGGGACTGCCTTTGAGAAACCTGGTCTATTAGGGGGTGATGAGGTCCATCTGTCAGAGAAGGGGAAGAGCATCTTCGGTCCATCTTCCAGGGATGGATAAGGAGCCAACTAAGAGCTCATGGGTCAGGATTAAAAGGAGGGCAGGGAAAGGTAACATTACAGTGAGGGTCTGCTACAGGCCACCTGACCAGGAAGTCCAAGTGGATGAGGCCCCCTATAGACAGATAGGAGCAGCCTCATGTTCACAAGCCCTGGTCCTCATGGGGGACTTCAACCATTCCAGTATCTATTGGAGGGACAACACAGCAGGGCATAAGCAATCTGGGAGGTTCCTGGAATGCAATGATGATAACTTCCTTCCCCAAGTGATAGAGGAGCCAACGAGGAGAGGTGCTATGCTGGACGTTGTTCTCATCAACAAGGAAGGTCTGGTGGGGAGTGTGAAGCTCAAGGCCAGCCTTGGGGATCTTGATCCCCAAGTTCGAGATCCTTAGGGCACCGAGGAGGGTGCACAGCAAGCTCACTACCCTGGACTTCAGGAGAGCAGACTTTGGTCCCTTGACGGATGTACTTGGTAGAGTGCCATGGGATAAAGCCCTGGAGAGAAGAGGGACCCAAGAAAGCTGGCTAATATTCAAGGATCAGCTCCTACAAGCCCAGGAGTGATGCATCCCAACAAAGAGGAAGTCAGGCAAAAATGCCGGGATTCCTGCAAGGATGAACAAGGAGCTCCTGGACAAACTCAAACACAAAAAGGAAGCCTACAGAGGGTGAAAGCAAGGACACGTAGCCTGGGAAGAATACAGGGAGATTGTCCAAGTAGCCAGGAAAGCTAAAGCCCTGATAGAGTTACCTCTGGCCAGGGACATCAAGGGCAACAAGAAAAGCTTCTATAGGTACGTTGGTGGTAAAAGGAAGACTAGGGGAAATGTAGGCTCTCTCCAGAAGGAAACAGGAGACCTGGTTACCTGGGATATGGAAAAGGCTGAGGTACTCAACAACCTTTTTGCCTCAGTCTTCACCGGCAAGTGCTCAAGCCATACTGCCCAAGTTGCAGAAGGCAAAGGCAGGGACTGGGAGAATGAAGGGCTGTCCATTGTAGGAGAAGATCAGGTTTGAGACCATCTAAGGAAACCAAAAGTGCACAAGTCCATGGGACCTGATGAGATGCATCCACGGGTCCTGAGGGAACTGACAGATGAAGTTGCTAAGCCAATATCCATGATATTTGAGAAGTCAGGGCAGTCCAGTGAAGCTCCCACTGTATGGAAAAGGGGAAACATAACCCTCATTTTTAAAAAGAGCAAAAAGGAAGACTCAGGGGACTATAGGCCAGTCAGTCTCACCTCTGTGCCTGGCAAGATCATGGAGCAGATCCTCCTGGAAACTCTGCTAAGGCACATGGAAAATAAGGAGGTGATTGGTGACAGCCAACTAAGGGCAAATTGTGCCTGACAAATTTGGTGGCCTTCTACGATGGAGTTACAGCATTGGTGGATAAGGGAAAAGCAACTGAAGTCATCTGCCTGGACTTGTGCAAAGCATTTGACACTGTCCCGCACAACATCCTTGTCTCTAAATTGGAGACATATGGATTTGACAGATGGACCACTCGGTGGATAAGGAATTGGCTGGATGGTCGCATTCAAAGGGTTGAGGTCAATGGCTCGATGTCCAAGTGGAGACCAGTGATGAGTAGTGTTCCTCAAGGGTCGGTACTGGGACCAGTGCTGTTTAACATTTTTGTCAGCAACATGGACAGTGGGATTCAGTGCACCCTCAGCAAGTTTGCTGACAACACCAAGCTGTGTGGTGCAGTTGACACACTAGAGGGAAGGGATGCCATCCAGAAGAACCTTGAGAGGCTTGAGTGGTCGGCCCATGCAAACCTCATGAAGTTCAACAAGGCCAAGTACAAGGTCCTGCACATGGGTCAGGGCAACCCGCGGTATCAATACAGGCTGGGCAGAGAATGGATTGAGAGCAGCACTGAGGACAGGAACTTGTTGGTTGATGAGAAGCTCAACGTGAGCTGGCAATGTGCACTTGCAACTCAGAAGGCCAACCGTATCCTGGGCTGCATCAAAAGAAGCATGACCAGAAGGTCGAGGGACGTGATTCTCCCCCTCCACTCTGCTCGTGAGACCCACCTGGAGTACTGCGTTTAGCTCTGGGGCACCCAATATAAGAAGGACACAGACCTCTTGGAGCGAGTCCAGAGGAGGGCCACAAAGATGGTCAGAGGGCTGGAACACCTCTCCTATGAAGACAGGCTGAAAGAGTTGGGGTTGTTCAGCCTAGAGAAGAGAAGGCTCCAGGGAAACCTTATAGCAGCCTTCCAGTACCTGAAAAGGGCCTACAAGAAAGCTGGAGAGGGACTTTTTACAAGGGTATGCAGTGATAGGACAAGGGGCAATGGCTTTAAACTGAAAGGGGGTAGATTTAAATTAGATATAAGGAAGAAATTCTTCACTGTGAGGGTGGCGAGGTACTGGAACAGAGAAGTTGTGAATGGCCCATCCCTGGAAGTGTTCAAGGCCAGGTTGGATGGGGCTTTGAGCAATGTGGTCTAGTGGAAGGTGACCCTGCCCATGGCAGGGGGTTGGAACTAGATGATCTTTAAGGTCCCTTCCAACCCAAAGCATTCTGTTTCTATGATTCCCATTCAACCAATTACCCTGGAAATAGGAAGAGAAAGAAAACATGATACAAAGATTTTTTAAAACCTTAATGTTTTGGGACTTTTCAAAATTGCCTAACATACTTTCTCTAAATTATTTCTAAATAATTTTCATATTACACAACATCAAAACCTAAAGAAGCTCAAGCTGGCCCTGGAAATGAGCTTTTATCAGAATCTGCCATCATAAATTACCCTACTACCTTTAGACATAGTACTGGGGGAGAAAATGAGAGGCAGTAATGTTCTCCATTCTTTTTTTTTTCTTAACCTGTGCGGATTCTTTCCTTTGCCGTGCTTTCACAATACTGTGACTCTGTTCAATTCCAGAGAGGTGTGCTAATGCTCAAATTACTCTACAAAGTAGAAAATCAGACCCCTCTCCAACATAAATGACTTAAATGAAAAGATCCACATGCATTTTACTTAAGAATGGCAGTCTAAAAAGGTTATAAAGTGATAAGCACGTCTTGCCAGCTAGAAATCATGAAATACGTTTAGAAATTAGCTTTTAGTTAAAGCTGGCCTTTTGAAGCATACTGTAGCTAATGGTCATCTTGCTGAAAAGTGTAACTGAGAAATTAATTTATTATTAATAATGTATCTAGTAAGGCTTAGACTTTTTTCCTTTTCTTTTTTTGTTGTTGTTTACATGCTGTCATTTTCTGCACACAAATTACAGTTTGCTCTGACTCTTTATCACTCAAAAGTGTCTGGCCGTTTTTTTTATTTTGACATTTCTTTGGAGCTGTACAAACCTCTTAACTGAGACTCATTTTCTGCACTTGTTCTAATGCAGTTTTTTAAATGGACTGCAGCTGTTTGTAAACATTTAAGTCACATGCTTCCTGTCTAGTTGGTTGTGCACAAGCTTATGGCACAAGCACTGTACCATATGCATACAAATGTGCTTTTCTCCTTCCATGTATGTGTGCATAAGTGTAAACATTTCTGTATAAATATACAATACAAAGGTACTGTAAGGGAGGGGACTTCTCATGGATTAGGCTACACCAAGGACAACACCAGACAGCAGGCATCCCCATAGCTATCTACCCACAGTATGGAGTCAGGGAAATTAGGTCAGACTTCAAACCATTTCTAGGTATGGTACCTTCAGGATGATGCAGACACATTTGGCTATGGCTGAGCTGCAGGAAAAGGGACTACTCTGCTTTGAAAATCAAAACATAGCACATACTGAGTTTCATGGATGAGCAATTTAATCTAGCACAGAGTAATTTTTATTTCCATGTCTCTAACCAACTCATTCGACATTCAGAAGAGTGTTAAACTAGCGATTGTATCTGGAGGCCCTGCAGTCAAAGTCTTTGTTCTACCCTTCGGAGCAATGGCATCACAGTCCTCATACAGAACTGCACAGTCCTCCCAACCAACCCAGCTCAGCAGGTCATCATCCTTCTTGGCTGCCACGATAACACCGATAGCTGACCCCTGTGTAAAGATACAGCGCTGATTTCATCCCTCTGCCCATTCTGATGTTTAGCAACACATTGTAAACAGATGGCATATGCTATATGGCACAATTACAGCTTCATTTCTTCCAGGTTTTTATATTTTTATTAGCTGTTCCATGACTCATTTTGCAAAAGGCAAACATCAGATAACTATAATGATAATTATTCTGGTCTTTACTACAGTCTCTAACATTCACTGTATGATTTAGCTAATGCATGTTATAACATACAAAAAAGACAATAAAATACATCTGTAATATATTTAGTAAAACCCTGGGTAAAAGCAGTTTTGTACA